>NW_026623586.1:114799-141326 GCF_030028575.1 Malurus melanocephalus | reverse complement strand
CTAACGTTAATTCAGCCTCTTGTCAGGACCAATTTTAAGAAAATAAAAGACTGTTTTACCCATATTCAAAACAAAAATCCTTACAAAATTTTAATTCAAGTGTTCCAGTTGCCCCCCCTGTTTTCAAACAGGAATTTGGTTTTAGACTTTGGCTTGCCCAGTGCTCAGTCTCTTCATTTGGATTTCTCAGKCTGGAATTTAAAGCAGAAGCCTCAAAGCTCATTGCTCTCTTCAATCAATCTAAAAACTGTCAAAATCCTCTGCTCTGGAGACCGGCTGGGAGAGCTGGGGGTGTCCAGCCTGGARAARATGCGCTGCACTTTGTTATTAATTACCACTGACACACATAATTTGCATTTATTCCCTCACACATGTCAGTATCCCACATTAAATCCCAGAAATTCCCATCTCAACAACCTGACTTGGAAGATTTTAAACAAAAAACACTCAGAACAGAAAATAAAAAACAAGCTTCGGGTTTAAGCTGATGAAAATTCCTGCCTTAATAAGGACTATTAATTAAGTACRAACACACAACTTTAGAATTTAGCCATTCTGTGATTCTAATTAATTTTATGATAATACTTTTCTATGACATCACTGGAGTTTCTCTCCATCATTTTTCCAAAAGAAAAGAACAAACAGTAGCACACTTCCCAGAGCTTTGGTGAAGGTTGCTGTCTTATGGTTTGTTTCATTTTGGTTTTAATTTGTGAAAAGGTTCAATTCTTCGTTACACCGTAAATCAAATTAAGGCCTGCTTGGGGACTCATCAGCCCAAGCCTCTAATGAAGAAAATACATCAGGGCTGATGCAAATTTATTGGCTGATTTCTGCACAAAGGAAACAACAAAACAGCCAAGAAGAACCACAGATTAATGAGGAAGCAGATGATATTTAATTAAATAAATATCCCCAACACCGCTCCAAGGAATGGAATTGTAGGGGTGTTGGGCRGCCAAATTTTGAAGCAGGTTRCTAAAATTTAAACTACATTGGTTTYCTTTCTACTAGTAGAGCAAATAAATAGTTCCTAGAAATCAAACAAATTAAAAGCACAATAATAACACACGGTGTCTGCTGATGTTTAATTGATTCCTTGGAAAGAAAAAAATCTTATTTTCGTTAATGCCAATTGGTACCTATTGCAAGTCCTTTTGTTCCTTCCATGAAAACAATTCATCAGGTTAATTATTACCTTACTAATGGAATCAAGAATAATACGTTGAAATAGGTTAGAGAATTTTAAGAATTCTTTATTTGGATGGCAAATGAAGGAARGTTTTGAGGAATGGGTGTCCTTTCAAGAATTTTAGGACTGTGGCTGTGGGGTTCCAGACACAGACCCAGCAAAGGTTCCTTGAACTGAACCTGTGCAAGAGAAGGSRYTGGGACTGGATAATCTTGGAGGTCTCTTCCAACCCAAACCATTCCAGGATTCCATGAAATTGAAATTGTATTGGTCTCAGTACCCTATTTTGGTCTTGGACCCTCAACAGGAAAAGGTTGTAACAGAATCAGGGTCTCTGTAACAAAACAAAATATTTGATAGCATTAATTCATATGGAGTGCGTTTATATTTACCGGGGGTTTTTGCTGAAGTTTTATTTTAATTAGTGAGATGGAGGGAGAATGAAGCTTTAGTGGAYGACTAAAATGCTTGATTTTCCTACAGGATAGTGGGGTTTAATCATGGACTTCAATTTAATCCTATTTTAAAAGTAAGAACACAATGCAATTTCTGATTCTTGACCTGTACCTTTTGGGATCTCAAATCCCTTCCAAACCCCAAACACCATCAACCATCAGGAAAGGCTGACCAGTTCAAGAGTCATTTGTGACCTTTCTGGCAGCCAAACAACGGGCATTTTTAGTGCAATTGCAGGGAATTCTCTAAAATATGTCAGGTTTACTCACAATTTTTAATACACACATCGTGTGATGTCTCCCCAGTTTTTGTCTCTCCATTTTCTCTCCCCTTTCATCCAATATCCATTCAGCCAAGGAAGGAAATCCACTTTTTATGCAGATGAACAAACTTTGATTATTGCTTTCATCCCTTACATGTTCATCAGCAAACACAAACCCAGACAGACATAAAGGATTCCGTAATCTGCAAACAGTCTGTGGTTCAATTCCACATAGGATTTCATTATCCTCAACAAATGGGAGTTGTTAAAAACTCTGARCAGAAAAATCACACAGAACTAATGTCTATGTATGTACAACATCCATAAGGGTGTTTCTATCCATCCATTAAATTATGTAATGGTCTCTTCTTCACCATAATTCCACAAACTTTTTTTTTTTCCTGGATGGTTATTGAGCTTTGAAGATTTATCTGACAGGTTTGTCAGCAAAGCAGCGATAGTTTGAATCTTCCCCAAATCACACTAATAACCCCAGCTGTACTTTGAACTAAAACATCCCATTATCCCTCTTTTTGCAAGATTCATGTTGATTAGTCCTCAACTAAAGGAGAGTGAACGCCTCTTGAACATGTTTTACAGTGAAGGAACAGGCTGTGCGTGCGCAGGGGAGATAAAAGGAACGTTCATCTCGGAAAAGTTATCAACAAACAATCTTTAAAAAATGCAAATTCTCGCTTTCATTATTATTAATCACTGATTTGGGCCCCTCTCTCACTGGGAGCTGAGCRATCTGGCTCCAAGCCAGCAGAGCACTTCAGCGTTTTCTTATCTTCCCGCATTGAAGTCGATATCGCCATTCACACGCTYGAAGTTAAGCGCGTGTAAAACAGAACGTTCAGCCTCGCTCCAGCCTGAGCGCCCCAGAACAGCTCACTTAATGGAATATGGAAATGGGAGRATCAAATCCTGGGCCAGGATGTTCTACAGATTGAAATAATGCTCGTTTTTAAATAGCTTCGTTCCTCCAAGATCTGCTCCGTTTCCTCGGGTTGACAGCGTCCGACGGAGGAGAACGATTCGAGGATTACAATTCAAATATTATCTTATCCTATTTATCCCTGTGTCCTATAAAACTGTAATTGCTGGGGACTCGAGTCATGCCTGGTGGAGCTCTGGCTGAAATCAGACTTGCAGCAGAGCTGAAATTCTCACCGTGTGCTTTTTSCGTGGATGTTGGGAGACTTCAGGACGTTCAAGCTTTTGAAAACCTCCATTAAAGAGCTTTTATGAACTCCTGTTGCAGTTTCCATAGAAACAGCTGATCATAATTTCGAGGAGAATATAAAACCTTTTTCAACACATTTGATAGTAATTTTCTCCAAATGACCTCCAGGTAATTAATGTGGTGGTTTGACCCCTGCTTTAACATTATTTTCTAAGAAACAAGCTGCAATGCTCCATTAAAAACCTGAATGAATTGTTCATTCCAGGCAAAAAGACCTTGGAGTTTGGGATCGATTCAGGCAGGGATTGTGTACGTGGCCAGTTCATGTTTCAGGTTCTTTTAAGACGTTTCTCTGACCTTGGGAAAGATCACATGGATGTGATGACCTCGGTGGCTCTGCAGAATTCACASACAGAAACCTTGACTTGAAATCAAATAAAACCAGAGCTGTCCATCTCTCTAAATCCTACTGGGAATCTGTGATGTCAAAAATTCAGGATTTATTGCATGACTTGCCCACCACTGAAAGACTTTTGATGAAACTGCAGTGATCATCCTCTATCAGAGCCACGCTTCCTTTCTGGAAATGCTCCTGCAGCACCAAGASAACAACTCACCCCTCAGAATTTTACTTTATTTTCACAAGATGAAAAGCAAATCAAGTCAAAAATACTCTCCTGTAACCCCAGATACTTAAATGAGCTGACTGATTTCTATTTACTTCAAAAACTATTTAGGATTTGATTCTGATGGTGGTATTAGACATTCACAGTTTTGAAAAAAATCATCAAATCATGGAATGGTTTGGGTGGGAAGGGACCTCAAAGATCATCTAATTCCAACTCCCTGCCATGAGCTGGGACACATTCCACTATCCCAGGTTGCTCCAAACCCCATCCAACCTGGTCTTGATCCCTTGAACCTTTTTATTGTCCCCAGTATTTCATTTCTCTTTTCCTTTCCCAGATGAACTCGGTTTATCCAATGATACTTCCAGTTCTGCCTACAGTCCTGTATTTACAATTTTTTGGAAATTTTGTTTTAAATTCCATAAGAAAATGGATCACATGGATCACCCGTCAGTTTTCAGAGATCTCATTCCTAGCTATCCACTCCCATCATTTTTTATCCTTTTACTGAGAGTGGCACCTTTGCTCAAAAATGAGTAAATACAAAAAACTCAAATGAAAAAGTAAAAGACTCAAGTGAAAGGATGCTGCTTTCTATATAAAAATTTTGGCAGTCACCTCCAAATGGGATTATTTGCATATGGAATCATAAAATCATAGAASCATTGGAAAAGACCTCCCATACCAGAGAGTTCAATCAATGTGATCATCAATACCCAAAAACTGACAGCTGATTAAAAGTATCCCGACAAATAAATCCACCAGAGTGTGTCCTCAAACGCTCTGGGCTATTTTGTGCATTTATTCAGAGATCTCTATCAAGTTACAAAACAGACATCACTGCTCATGGTGCTGTGAAATCGTGCAGAGCAGAAATCTGCCTCTGACTCAGATCCTTAAATTGTTACGTTCACGTGGATGTTTTATTTGCCACTGGGTTCTGTTACCATTGGAAACGCTGCTGCTCTCGTGGACAGAAATTTAAAATATAGTTCTGATTATTTGCCGTGGATCTCAGACACCTTCTAGCTGACATTCCAATGCTCTGACTTGTTTGCTGCTTGCTCCAAGAAATTAGAATTTCCTGAATGAATTCTCTGGACCAACTCCTTCCAGAACTGGAGATAATTTCCCCTTATTTCTTTATTTATGAAGCATAAAAAGGCATTTGTATAACAAGAACTACTTCAGCTTATTCTTGGGGGGAAAAGGAAGAATGTTTATTTCAGTATTTCAGCGGTTTCTCCACAGTTCTCAGGGTCTGACCAAAGTTTCCAAATACTTTAACAGGTTCTTCAGGCTCTGGGGTGGAACCCAAAGGTTTTATCTGCCAGAGGCTGTGTGACCTGTGCCTGATGCYCACAGGAAACAGAATTCCTTCAGAGCTTCTCCCTCACACAGGAGAGTTCAGAGTTGTATTTCCTTGAACAAGGAAGAAAACCCTACCTTTTGTTCTTGGATTCTGCATAACCCTGTAAATACAAATTTAACCTCATCACTTAGCTGGAAAGGATAACTTAATTCCAGTTTTGGAAAGATTCCCTCACTGCTGTCTTCCATCTCTTTCTATGGCATCTGAATATCCACGGATTTTTTACTTCCCTATTTTTTTTTAAAATTCCTCTTTCCTGGAGCTTTACACTCCAGAAAATTTCCTTATTGCTACAGGACATTGCTGGGTTGGCTGTCAAAAGTCACCCACTCCTAAGGGTTTCTCTTTATCCCTTGAAAAATTGCAATGGTAAAAAAAACCCTGTAATGTGATCCTGCCACAAAAACTGTTCTGATTCTATATTTTACTGTTAATAAACTTTCYCTATAAATGCTTTTCTCTAGGGGAGGCAAAATTATGGAATAATGGAATGGTTTGGGTTGGAAGGGACCCTAAAGATCATCCAGTTCCACCTCCTGCCATGGGCAGGGACATCTTCCAATATCCCAGCAGAAGGCCCACCAGCTCCTTGGAAAATGTCAGGTCATTTTTTTTTTTAAATCTTGATTTATTATCTTCAATTATGTAGAGAACATTTCCTCACCATGTTAGTCTTTAAAATGTAAGARGAAAACTGCATTTCCCCTCTGCCAGTGTTTATTCCATTCCTGACGTGCCTTGCTCAGCCACAGCTTCTTTTGAAAGAAACCTGACACATAAAATTGAACTTTATACCCCCAAATGATCCTTCACACTTCAGAACTTCCAAAAAAAAAAATGGGAACTGCTGAATTTACTGCACTGTTATTAATCAAGTGGAAAAATTCCCTTCCTTACTGATTGTGGTACTTCACCTTCCACCTTTATTTACTTATTTATTGAAGGGAAATGCTTTGAATCCTACTGAAATCTCTTCCCAAATTTAATTCTGCAAAATTCAGTGCATTGGTTGATTGMACACAGAGYCAAYCCARTCTGTTTGTGMYRTTTTTAAAGKAATGTCCRAAATAGAACACAGCACTCAAACCAGGCAAGTAGGGMAGAATGATGACCTTACTGGAGGTGTTTGATGTTTTTAATATTTTAAATGTAACATTGCTTACACCATGAAATTCCTCAGCTCCTGCAACCCTGTGTTCCAAGTCTGCAAAATCCTCCTAACATTTTGTAAGACAATTTGCAGCATTTCATGTATTTCCCATACACCTCACACAGTTTATTTGCACTTCAGATGTCATTTCACATTTCTGTACAGCTTTAACACCTCAGTCCTTCTTTTCCTGATCATTTCCAGGTTCCTAAAATTTATCTGC
This sequence comes from Malurus melanocephalus, assembly GCF_030028575.1. Taxonomy (NCBI): domain Eukaryota; kingdom Metazoa; phylum Chordata; class Aves; order Passeriformes; family Maluridae; genus Malurus; species Malurus melanocephalus. Next base: position 134,856 of record NW_026623586.1, on the reverse strand, counting down.
AAAATTCTCACGAGTGCACTCACTAAAATTGTATTTTAGATCATCCAGTGATAATCTCTTCTGCAGTTGCAGTGGATTAAGAAAAACTCTTAGCTGTATTTTAGGACACTTGGAGTGTCCTTTGAAAATGGGATGCTTGTGTTCACTTCCCTGCTATGGTGGATGTTTATTTATTATTTATGAAGTGGATAAAAMGTCATGGAATCATTTAMGTTGGAGAAGATGTCTGAGATCATYGAGTCCAGCCATTAAAGGTCAAAGGCATTACCTTAAAAAAATACGTTTTCTCACTTCTTGGTGATCAAGGGAATCCCTTAGAAAGCAGAAAAAGATCATTCAAAATCCTGTTAGGCCACAGCAAACTGGATTTCTCCCATCTGCTGAGAGCATCCCTGTCCCAAAACTCTTGGGTAAAATTCAGCTTTTTCCTGCTTCATGTCTCCTAAACGTGCCTGAAATGAATATACAGATAGTCCCAAGTTAGTTTTAAATTAAAGGGCTTCTTTTACCCAGTTTCCTTTGTTTTCATCAGGAAAATTTCAGATTATGTCCAAAAGAACAGAAGATTTTTGGCAATTCTTCCCCCACCTACTTCCCACCTCTTCCTGCATGGATGAAGTTGATATTATGCTGTTGCTGTTCATTTTTACACTAATCACTTCAGAAAGAGCTTTGTAAAGTGCCCAATTTCCATTTATCCTCGAGAGCTCCATACTTAACTCCCTTTTGTCTTCTTAAAGACATTCACCGTAGTTTACAGGTAAAAATAAAAGGGATGCTGATACAAATCCTTATTATTATCCAATCATTTTCCAACGAGGAAATTAAGATTTGTTGGCACTCCTCAAGCAATAATTCAGCACACAAATCTCACTTTGCTCAGAGAACAGGTCCTACACAAACACATTTATTCTGCTGTCAGCTCTTTACCAGCCACTACCTAATCCTCTGTTTTCCTAAAGAACATTTAAATAGCCAATCATATCTTTAAAAGGAGATGATAAAAGCAACATTATTAAAAATAGAGATGGATTTGGCAGTATCACCTTAAGGCCACCCTAGAATTGGGGCACACTAAGGCAGGTATTACATATATAATRAATATCTATTTTATTTATATATAAATATAATGAATCATTGAATGGTTTAGGAGGGAAGGGACCTAAAACATCCCCTAATTCCAACCCCCTGCCATGGACAGGGACATCTTCCACTATTCCGGGCTGCTCCAAGCCCTGTCCAACCTGGGACACTTCCAGAGATAGGATAGCCAGATCTTCTCTGATTATATAAATATATATATATATAAATATATATATATATATATACACACACAGATATATATTCACACACATAAAGAGATAAAAGTCCATGTCTCTAACAAGAACATGTTGACAAACCACAGAAAATTGCCATTTTTTCTTGCCAGTAGGTTCCAGACTTCATTTGATAGGAATATGAGGAAAATGATTACTTCACATTTTTCACATTCTYGGATATGATCTAACATATCCACACATTAATTGGAATTTTGGTCACAATTAGCATGTAATAAACTCCTGATTAGTTGTATGCATTTCAAGCACTTTAATTGGTTTGTTTCCATCGGTATAATGCACTGTGGTTTAAACTCTGTAATTTAGAGGTTGTAGTTCGYTATCATGGATTGGCTCATCAATAGCATTGTCACAAATGTGGGAGGGACACGTTAATTGTGGCTGAAACTCCCATTTCTCAGGGAACAAGTGAAGTAACAATTTTCCCTCTGGCTGTGTTAGCACTKCATTTGCTGCTTTTATTAAGTGCTGTGGGTTCTAAGATGAGTTTGTATTCTGTCCCCTTTTTTTTTGTTTGTAAAACATTGGAAATGTCTCACAGATCAACTCCTCTCATTAACTCCTGGTAAACTCATAACTCAGAGCTCACAGGAAATATTTACCACACCTTCAGCGTGGTGAAATGAAAAGTTCAGTCACCAGAGACTGGAAAACTGACACCCCTCCAAACACAATTCTGGTTTGTTTTGATAGGTTATGTAGAGTTTTTACAATTCATTATTTATTGGATTACAACTCTAAAAATGACACAAGCATACTTTAAAAACCCATCTCTTTAATACCCATATCTCTGCTTCTTCTCTGAGCTCATCTTGCAATTTCCAATTGAAAATTGTTTTCCTCTGTGAATTACCTTTTCCCACTTAATAAAGTTATTTTTCCCTCTGATTTCAATGGAACTGAAACCTTGCTTAACAACAGCTTCAATTATTTGAATTCTGTGTCATATCAAGMCATCCTTACCCAACTATTTCAAAGCAATATTCACCCAATTATGAGAGACACTATAAAATCATCGAATCGTGGAAAGGTTTGAGTGGAAAAAGACCTCAAATTTCATCCCGTTCCAACCCCTGCCACGGACAGGGGCACCTTCCACCATCCCAAGTTACTCCAAGCCCTGTCCAAACGGGCTTTGGATGCTTCCAGGGATCCAGGGAAAGCCACAGCTTCTCTGGGAATTCTATTCCAGCCCCTCCCCACCCTTCCAGGGAACAATTCCTTCCCAATATCCCATCCATCCCTGTCCTCTGGCAGTTTGAAGCCATTCCCAGTGTCCTGTCCCTCCATCCCTTGTCCCCAGTCCCTCTCCAGCTCTCCTGGAGCCCCTTTAGGCTCTGGAAGGCCACAATAAGGTCATTCCTGAGCCTTCTCTGCTCACACTTTTTAGTAAAGCAATCCAGCGACAACTCAATTTGGGGCTGCACCAAAACATCAGTAATAATTCTCTACAATGGGTATAAAATGTCTAATCCAGAACTATTAAATTCACTTTGCTGGCCCGAGGTTTAATGGAGAACCAAACCCTGCTGAGTTATTTCCATTTTTCCCAGTGAAGTGATCCCCAGGTTCTGAGTTATAACCAAAGAACRTTTTAAATGTTTCTTAAACCATCACGGGAAATTTTCAGGCACTGAATTTAATGCTTTGGCCTCACAGTCATAACGTAGGCCAAGAYAGCTCGGAAATTGCAAAATAAATATTCTCCAATATTGGAAATGTTTCCAGTGGAGGGTGCGTGAATTCATCTGGCTACCAAGGAGTTTTTGGGAGTCACACAGCAAGACAAGGGCTGAAGTGGGCTGGGTTCATTCCAGGTCATCAGGAATGAATGAATGAATAATAAGCCCATTAAGGCTTCCATCTCAGTATTCCACAGAAATCTGAGAACATTCACACTGGATCTGCCTAAAATCACATCTGGGCTCCTTTTTGTGATTTTTGAACTTTAGATGTTCCCCAGTGCAACAGCACGAGGACATAATGGAAATTTCTCCCAGATCTCTCACTCAGTCATCTGCACTGAAGGCATCTCCCCAAAGCTGTAGTTACTGTTTAACAGCTTTTCATTCTCTGRATTTTCTTCTCTGAATTTCTCTAACTCCTGGCATTCCCAGCAGCCTTTGCCAATGAGCTCCACAGGCTGCATGAACCAAGAGATTCCCAACCTTCCAGCAAAATAAACAATGTTTTTCTGGAGTCAGAAGAGGCCTCCAAAACGGCAGCTGTCCAAATTGCCTTTTAAAGAACAACCAAGAAATTTGGTTTTATTTGAGGGATATTTCAGCTGGAATTTCTTGTAATTACCCTGTTCCTCTGGGGCTGATGCAGTTCTATTAAAATCAGGATGAAGTCATGACAAAATGCTCAGCCTTTCAAAATCAGCAAGACAAAAACATTGCAACTGGMACTTTCTGCACAGAATGTGTCATCCATTCAACTCATAATGCTGTGGTACAATTCCTTGCTAAATCCTCGATTTGGATGTCCCATGTTTCTCACCAACCTCTTGGCCCCTGAGAAAGAACAGGGCCAACTCACACTCCTGTAAACTGAATTTTTATGTCTCACCACGCACAATTCGTGCTCTCTTCTGGCCACTCTCAGTTGCCCCAGTGAACCCAAATGAATCCTGACTCYTTGCAAACTCCGGGTCAAATGTGTAAAGAATCAGCAAATAAAATTTTTATTTCTTTCTACCCACATAACTACTCAGAGGGAGTTACAGCAATGTGCCTGTGACTAATAAAACTCCCATCTCAGGAGCCACAGGTATTAAAACATTTAAAGGTTGGGATGCTCACAGAATGCAAAATGAAAGATTTTCAAATGAAGGGAACAATGTAAAATTGTAAACCACAAATACCCAAGGGCASTGGCCCTACACATCAGCTGGTAAGAGAGATGGATCATCAGAGGAGCCCAAACAGGTGCCATGCTTGCAATTATGCGAAGAGTTCATACAAAACTGGTTTATTTTCAACTTGAAAATATAAATTTGAGTGAACAGAGCGGTGTGAGGGTGGGTTTGAGGTGTCTGTAAAGAGTTCACCAAAAATGACACTTAACCTGAACCAGGTGATGCTTACCTGGGCTGTGTCAGAGATGAACCAAATCAAGTGTGGCCAGCAGAGCCAGGGTAGTGCCYGTCCCCTGTGCTGGCACTGCTGGGGCACCTCCAGTGCTGGGGACAGCTCTGGGACCCTCCTGACGAGAGAGACCTGGAGGGGCTGGAGCAAGTCCAGGGAAGGGAACGGAGCTGGAGCACCAGGAGAGGCTGAGGGAGCTGGGAAAGGGGCTCAGCCTGGAGAAAAGGGGGATCAGGGGGGACCTTGTGGCTCTGCACAACTCCCTGACAGGAGGGGRCAGCCGGGGGKGTCGGGCTCTGCTCCCAGGGAACAGSGACAGGAGGAGAGGGAAYRGCCTCAAGCTGTGCCAGGGGAGGGTCAGGMTGGAATCAGRAGGAATTTCYTYATGGAAAGRGCTGTTAAACATTGGAAGGGGCTGCCCAGGGAGGTTTGGAGTCCCCATCCCTGSAGGTATCCATGGAACACCTAGATAKGGCACTCAGTGTTCTGGGCTGGTGACAAGGAGGGGATCGGTCACAGGTTGGACTCGATGGCCTCAGAGCTCTTTTCCTGCCTAAATAACTCTSTAATTCTATGAACAGTTTGTTCAGCAACATCAGCTCTGCCTTAGCTCCCAACTGACCAAACCTTCCAGCAGAAAATATTTATTTATTTCCGTGTTTCTCGTAACTGGAATGATGGCACTCCACAACTGCACAGAATTACATCACTCAGCCCCCGTGGGTGACATCCCTTCCCCCTCCTGTGCCACTTGATTCTTGACTGAGCTAAAGCACTGAAAAATTAGACTTCATTTCAGTATGCTAATAGCAATCTATCCAAAACAATGTAATCAAGGCCTCATGTGCTCCTATAATTTCATTCTTGACATAAGTCTGACAGCTATTTATTGTTGGAGTGAACTGTGGGGAGGGGAAGAGAAAAATTCCTGTAATTTCCCCTCCCCCCAGCCAACACAACAGCTTTGCAGTTTGAAGCAGGATCTTTGTGAACCACACAAAATGGGAATAATCAGAGGGTTTACATATGTCTTGTCTTAAGCAATCAAGGCCCAGAGTTAACGGAGAGGCACATTCAGATGTGCCAATTCCCAAACTGGCCACCTCTGATGAGCCAGCTGTGAGCTTCAATTGTCACATTATAATTTAGGCGAGGAGGAGGAGGAGGAGGAGGGGGGAAGAGAAAGGCATCCAGCTCCACACTGGATGAACATAATTATTCACAGCAGGATGCTGCAGAATTAATTTAGCCAATCAGAATTATCGTGGGGGCTGGGCATTGGCAGCAGRGAACAGGGGGGAAAAAGGAGAAGGAAAGGAGAAAGAAAATCAGGAGAGGGATCAAAACAATGTGACTAACACCTTGCTAATGTTTTGATTGTGCATCCCTCAGTGTACTTGGGATACAGGGAAGTGGAAACAAAACTGTGACATAGATGGGCCTGATTGGAAATGAGAGATCCTATGAGAATTCGGTTCATTGGGGGGAAAAAACATCAGTCTGAGGGGGGTTTTGTCAAATATCACATAAAATGCTGCCTGGCTGTATCATCCTGATAATGTARTGGCAGATAAAGGSCAGGTTGGATGGGGYTGGAGCACCTGGGATGGTGGAAGGTGTCYCTRYCCAYRGCAGGGGGTGGRACTGGATGAGCTTTAAGGTCCCTTCCAACTCAAATCATTCTGAACATAAATCTGGGAACAGCTCTGGCAATTCATCGTCCTTCTGGTGCAGAACTGAGGAACTCTGCCAAAATGCCACTCAAACAACAGAGCAGGCAGGAAAACAACCCCCAAACCCGGCCGTGCTCACGCAATGTGAGCCACCCCAGTTCAGCTCCAAATCCACCAYGAATTTTGTGGTGACAACTTTGGGCTCTGTGAGTTAAAGGAGCTGCCCAGGGGAGTGAAGATCAGGAGCTCTTCCATCAGAGCTCAGAGAGAAAAGTTTTGTTCAATGATTCCATTAAACTGATCTCAGACCAACACACAGCAATACTGGTCATCACTTCAGCAGAAAATCCCTGCTGAGAAGGACAGGGACTTGAACTCTTCTCGTATGTTTTTCTGTGAGTTTTGAGGGCAGTTTCATCAATTTTGAGGGCAGTTTCTGTGAGTTTTGAGGGCAGTTTCATCAATTTACGATTTGCCAACAGTTTATCTTTTCCTTTTTCCCAAAGTTAAATTATATTTTTGGTAGCAAAGGAAATAGTAGGATATATTAAAGGAATGAAGCAGAAATGCGAATCTTGGTTGCTTTATGCACTGAGTGTCCAGAGAAACATTTCAACCCACATCACCAAGTGAGTAAATTTGGATGGAAAGAATTCTTTCCATTTCTATTCCCMCTACAGAAAACAGACCAGGACCACAGAAGTCACACTCTGACCCTTCCCTAAGCAGAATCGGTGAACCTACACCTGTTTGTTCTTATTCCTGCCTACATCTCTTTTGTGGCTCTAAAACCAGACAGAAGACTGAAAAAAATWGAGAATATTTGTGATACCTGAACATGGAGTGTTGAATCCTCCACAAGCACAATTCTCTGTTTTCCAASTTCTTAAGCTTGGATGACCTTAAGCTTTAATTCTACCTTAAGAGATGCTCTAAGAAGGGATATGTAGACAATTGATCTCCAGAGTATTCCATTTATTTCCACTTAAATGGAAAATAAAATGATTATACTGCTAGGCAGACTGCAAGGCTTGGCTTACAGGTTTGTTTTTTTTTTCTTTTCCTGGAATTGAACAAGTATGACAGATGGAACGGAAGCAGAATCTTGGAGTTCCTGTAAAAGTTAACTTGAGCTTCTGCTCCTGATTCTGGTAATGGAGAAGAAAATGCCAGGARGGGTGGTCAGGTTTTATTTCTGGTGATAATGTTTGATGAACACCACTGTCAACGAGAGCTGTGATTTAATCTGGAAGGATATAAGGCCTTGTGGTAAAAATGGTATAACTACAAATCCTGATTAACAATCACTGCAACAGTAAAATTGGTTCCCATAGCAACAAGACTGGAACGATACAACAAATGGCAAAGCCACATCGGATAAATTACCCCATGAAATGGCCCTTTTTGGAAACCATTTGCCTTTCTKCTGCCTTCATCTTTAAGGACTTGCAAATATTACTTTCAATCTCCTGTTCCTCGCTGCTCATCCTCTAAATTCCATCATCATTTGTTCTTCTAATAGCCGAGGTAAAAGAATAAAATAAAAGTAATAATAAATAATAATAATAAAAAGTAAATGGTATTTAACATCTGAAAGCTTGCGGCAGATCCTGACAGTTTTAAAAAAACACACATTCCTATATATCTTATAAATTTTCCTCTTTTCATCCACCCTATGTTTATTTTATGGTATTTCCATAACTTCAGCTTCCAAAAGCAAATAGCAATTTCAGATATTTTGCATTTGTAAAACAAATGACTGCAGCCACCTGCTTTGCAGGCATTGCTTAGGGAGCAAACATGGAACCGAGGAAGAAAATAGAACTTAGAGACGGAATTAGAGGTGAGATATTGATCACTTAAAACATGTGCAAGGTATCTTTCAGTAAAAAAAAAAAAAATTTTAAAAATGTGTGGTTCCATCTGTAGGAATGTCCAACCTGGCCTTGGATACTGCCAGGGAAGGACCTAAAATCCTTGAGAGGTCCCTTCCATCTAACGTGGTCTTAAGATCTTTTCCTCCTGGGCAGCATTCARCTCTGAAATTTTAATGATCCCTTTATTGATTCCAAACAAAAACACATGGAGTAATGTTTGAAAAGAGCTGGGGAAAGGAATCACCCCAAAAAACACTGGAAAACCTCATGAGCATCACACAGTGAGAAAACAAAGCCACCAAAACACCAAGAGCTGCTTTACTCTTATGACCAGGGAGAGGATTCAGGGAAGGGCTGGAGCTKTGYCAGGGGAGGTTTAGCGGGGAGAACAGGGAAAGGTTYTTCCYCCAGAGGGTGCTGGGGCCCTGGAACRGCTCCCCAGGGAATGGGCACWGCYCCAAAGGTGCCAGAGCTCCARGRSTGTTGGGACAATGCACAGGGTGGGATYGTTGGGGTGTCTGTGTAGGGCCWGGAGCTGGATTTGATGATYMTGGTGGGTCCCTTCCARCTCAGGATATTCCAYRATTCCACAATTCAYTTTGTACTTGTTTAAAAGAAAACTTCTAAATGTCCTTGGCTTAGAAAGTCCCTGCACTCCTSATTTCTAGGAGATTCAGAAATCTGATTTCTGGACACTTCACCTACTCTCAATGACATGAAAGGTTTGCCAGAAATCCGTTTCTATTTCGATTTGTGTACCTTTCAAGCCATGCAAACACTTTCTGTTCCCTCAAGTCCCTGAAGCACCACCCTCCAATCCTGGCCTGAYAGGAGCTCTCCAGATTGGAGAGTTTACATGAGAGAATTCAAACAAAAGAACGGTGAAATCACCACATCTCAGCTTTTCAGAGAGGGAGGTGAAGAGCAAAGCTGCTCCCCCAGACTAGGCAGTGGCCCARAATCACAAATGGTTTGGGTTGGAAAGACTTTTAAAACCATCCAAYTCCAATCCCCCTGCCATGGACAATTACCCCCCATATAATTTGAAAATGATGGAAATAATTTCCCTGAAAATCAGGAGGAAATATAGGAAAAATTTCTTATAACACAGCAAAATGTAATGGTTTATAATTTACAAACTAATTAAAAATACAGGTGATAAAGTTGTAGTTCTGGAGTTATCCAACCCTRGATAACCCTGGATTTCTCCCTTCAAAGCAGCAACTCCTTGGAGGCAGAATGAAAAACACAAAATCAGTCTATTATGAACTTCCCAAACATCCTGAATGCTCAAAATCCAAGAAGCTTTAAGACCTATAAAAGGATCTCACGCAGAACCATGCAGGTATGACAACAATCAAAGAATTCAGCAGCAAAGAATGCCAGGAAGGAGCAAAAATAGCACTTTTACRGAACTTTAACGATGAGCTGGCACCAAATAAATAACCCTGAACGGCAATCAAACAATTTTCAGCTTCTTAAGATGGGAAGAGTTCAAAATTTACTTTGTCCAGCTATTATTGGAGCTGAACAGGTATGAGGAAAAGAAAGACAAAAGCTTGGGAAGGAGATGTTTGTTGTATCCTGCTCTGAAAAGCATCATGAACTGAGCTGGAAATGCTCTTTATGTCTCTGGGTAGGAGAACTATTAATACAGAAAGAAAAAAAATTATATATATATATGTGCACATCCAGGTCATTTTTTTCAGTGGGGATATTTTAAGAATTGGAATATTTCACTGAGAATTTGATAAACAGAGTTTATGGACTGAATGTAGCAGAAAAATATCTTCTATTCATTCCTCCCCATGCCACAACTGAAGAGAGGAGCATGAACTTAGGATTTAATTCAGACAAATATGAGCATGGAAGTGGACAAAATAATTCCTCCATCATTACCCTGAATCTATTTCCAAGTTGTTGATTCAGTTTTTTTAAGAATAACATCAGCACAAATTCATTTGCTGATGTTAATTCTTCTTGCCTGGGAGAGAACTTCAAGTTTGTTTGCTAAAAGATCCCCTCAGCATGACTTTACAGGTGCTCATTGTGGAAAATTAATAAAATTAATAAATCATGCATTCAGCTACTTACCTATTGCAATTAACTCAATTTCAGTCCTCAAAATCGTATTTTTTAAGCCCCCAACTGGTTGAAAATGTCAATCACTATGTTAAAAGGTCTCTAAGATATACTGGCCCAATCCTAATTAGAATTAAGATGAAATTTGTGGAATGACTTTTTTGAAGTGTGAGTCAATGTTAAATATTTTCTAGAAAAATAAACATTTATATGCATAACGCAGCACACTGGAAGAACTTTTAAATACTATTAAAGGAATTATTCCTTTTTCTAAAATGAAGTTTCACATAAGTAACATAAAAGTAATTTTGTAAATGGAGCAGAGTGAATATTTACCACGGATATGGAACAACAAGGTTTTTCACATGTTTAAAATGTAATCATTTTGCTCTCAGTAGTTACTTAGGCAGAGCAAACAGAATGTGCCAGTGAAACAGAAAATTAATATACACCATATTTCTTCATGAAATACAGCATTTCTCCATYATTGCACTGGTTCAAATTTAGAGGCTGATGTGCTCAGTAACCCAGAGATTTACCATAAAAGCTCCCTCCATAGAAATACGTACTTTTAAGAAGCTGAACTGCAAATATCAGGGYTTTTTTAGCAGAAGGGACAAGTTAATCTTCATTCTGTTAACATTAACTCTTGGAATCTGACACTGCATCTTGCTGGGACATTTAACCTCAGCATTGAAGCTGTCAAATATTCACAACTGATAAAACCAMGAGTCAGATCAGATCCTCACTCCTGGCATTTCCACTCAGAATTTGTTTTGAAATCATAAATTGAAGCCAGGATTATTTATGATGTCATGTCAAACAGACACAAACCTTTTTATAAGGTTTATAAGCTAAGGCCACATTATTTGTTGTCACACTGGGTTTGACACCTTCTAAACATTCCCGTTAGCTGGAAATTCCTGTTTTATGGCAGCAGTTACTGAAGTTCACAAGCTTCACCCCTCAGTATCTCAGTGTCACCCCTGATGGGGCACATTTACAGTTTTTATCACAGGACAAAATGAGTACTTCATTATTTCAAAATATTACAGCTTTTTCATTTTCCCCTCTAATTAGGGGGGAAGGATTTCATTTTTATTGATTCTTTTCAACTGTGTTGCAAACCCTTTGTTCCTTTGCTCTTTTTGATATTAATTTACTGATCCAACGCTTCCTTTCTCCCTCATGAGGGAATTCCAACTACGAAAGAGCCACTTTCTCCAAAAGAGACCTGGAGGGGCTGGAGCGAGTCCAGGGAAGGGAAYGGAGCTGGGGAAGGGGCTGGAGCACCAGGAGAGSCTGAGGGAGCTGGGAAAGGGGCTCAGCCTGGAGAAAAGGRGGATCAGGGGGKAYCTTGTGGCTCTGCACAAMTCCCTGAYAGGAAAAGGGACAGGACAAGAGGWAACGACCTCAGGGAGGTTTAGGAAATAACTTCGTTACTGAAAGTGTGGTCAGACCCCAGGGCARGKGTGGAATCYYCATCCCTGGAGGGTTTTTAAAGCTGTGTGGATGTGGCACTMGGGGACATGGGACAGTGATGGGTTAACAGCTGGATTTGATCATCCTAGAGGTCTTTTCCAACCTAAAGGATCCTGTGATCCTCCCCTAAATCATCCTTTASTGSCACATGCCTCCAGCTTTAGGGAACATGCCATCCATGGAAACACAAMCATCAAAATAGGTTCAGAAAACGCCGGATCAAGCCTCTCTCACCAYGTGRCAGAAATCTTATCTACAAAAAAATGAAAATATTTTTCTACCACTCTGCTATCCCCCTGTGATYTTGTGATCCTCYSCTAAATCATCCTTTACTGCCACRGGCCTCCAGCTTTAGGGAACACGCCATYCATGGAAACACAAACATCGGAAAAGGTTCRGAAGATGCCTGATCAAGCCTCTCCCACCACGTGGCASAAATCTTATCTRCAAAAAAATGAAAACATTTTTCTACCAYTCTGTCATCCCCCACACCAGGACACAGCAGTTTGCTCAGCATAGCCAACATGACTTTTATATTCTATTTATAACGATGATATTGTGCTGATGAGACTTGGGACTCCAGGAGCAGGGAGAAGAAACCTCAGGCAGGGCTTCTGCTTATCCAGAATAAATTCTCATCTTGTTAGAGAGGATCTTCGGATGGCTCTTTTGTTATTGCAGGAAGAATCTGACAGTGCTGATAAYGACACAAGCCTGGATCTTGCAGTGCCTTTGAAAGCTCAGACAGAACCTGTCGGTTCAAAAAGTAACAGAGAAAATCTTCTCCTGACTTTAAATCCCGGAAAGAAATCAACGCCTCCACAAAAATAATGGAAAATGTCTTGAAAAGCCTTTGAAGGAACAAAGAACCGGCAATAACAACAACCAAAAAAAAGAAGAAATAAAATCCTCGCTGCTTTTTAGGTGACATACACAAAATCCAGCAGCGCAGAAGGCAAAATGTTAAAATTTGCGCTGGTGCCTGAGAGAAGCCTGAGGGAGTTTGCATTAGCACAACAAAAGTTTGCATAGAGCAGCTTTGATGAAGTGAGCAGGCCCTGCTCCGAGCAGGAGATGGAGTTACAAAGGGTGTCAAACCCGCTGTGAAGACTCTTCTGATGGTGCTTTTCATGGAACAGAGAAAAAAATTATTTGCTAACATTTTATAGTRGAGGAAATGACTCAGTACAAAGAACAAAAGTGGGTCTTCTTAGGCGACAGAATAAAATATTTCCAGGTGTTTAAAGCAGGTAACAGTCACTGACGAATGGTCCTAAATTCGTCATAAAAATAAAAAAAAAAGCAAATGAAAGGATACTGAGGAATAACCGAGATATCCCAGTGCTGTTTGCAGCATTCCCACACCAAAAACCTATTGCACCTCTGCCTTGCTTTCCAAATGCCCAGGGAGWGCTCAAGGTATTAACACAGTAATTAAGACCCAGCTAAAAAAATTCATCAAATTCCAGTAGAAATGAATCCTGAATTCTAAGGGTGCAGAGCTGTGYTGAACTCCTCACATAACTGAGAGCTTCTTAAAGTTTCCAGGTAATTAAGAGCCGTACAATTGTATTTTAACATGGAAAGATAAGAAACAAGGTGTCACCATTGCTCGTATTAAAATCACTGAGTGCAAGGTTCACACCTTCAGACACCCCTGATATTCAAATTATTCAAATCCCATTCTAYTGGCTGTTCTGAGTGACTGACAGCATTTCAAGAAGCCCTTTTTTACAGCATTGTTTTATGAAAGTAATTCATTCAAGTCTTGTTAAATTTCCAAAATCAGGTGCTCAGAAGTTTGGAAATGCCAGAATTATTCCTCTCCCCATCCATCCCAACAATCCCAGTGAGTGTCTCCATCCTGATACCAACTCAATTATGGCATCTGATTTTTTTTTTTCTGGCAGGACCTCAGCCCTGTTTTGTGACCAGGAATTTAATGTCATTTCATTCATTTCATTTTAATCCAGCACCTCCCTGTACCTCATAACCTGTGTAAACTGTTTGCAGCTAAAATTGCTGGRATTCCTCAGCCACTGCTGCAGATCCCAGTTCACCTCCCAACCCTCCAGGTCTCACAGCTCACAGGAGCCACCTTAATCCACCCAGCACAATTAAACTTCCATAATTTAATGTAAAAAAGCAGAAAAGCATTCCTGATGCTTCATTAAAACTACTGCATTTGCGATAAATCAATAAATAACTGTATTCTATTTATTATTCAAGCTGTTTGATGGAAATKATTGTTCCCAGACTGCCAAGAAGATCAAAGCAAGTTGCCAAAACTTTTCAGAGCATAGGATGCAAAGCCGGGCTCCACAAACTCATTGGATCATGTGGAAAACACCCAGTAGCTGAAATTCAAGTGATATCATTTTATCTCACTAGGATCTGGAAAAATACCSAGCAGCACAAGGACTGAGGCCAACAGGGAATGGGAAAATACCTGTGCCCTTCTTCCTGCACAAGCCTGGAAGCCTTGCCAGTCACAACTTCAAGAAATCAAATTGGTTTTTTTCTTATTTGCTTTGATTGTGTTGATCAAATAAATTTTAAAAAAAGCCACTCATTTTGATTTGACAGAAATTCAGGATTCTGTGAAATGCAGGGTTCAGGGCACTCAGCACACAGAGAATTACTCTGAGAAAGGGGGAAGGTTTTTCAAAATGTTAATAAGAGAAAAAAAAAAGAGGGTTTGACTCCAAACTGCCAGACAGGCTCCTTAGGGAAGATCTGGGATAGCACTGAACACCAGGAATCTGGCAGATCCAGGAAATTCATGGATTGAAAGAGGTGCCATTATTCCAGCCCACCATCCCACAACTGCCTTAACGTTGTCTCTGAGGCTGGAGGGAATTAATGGCAATTGTCATCATGTCCTCAGAAAATTACAGATATTACTACTGCAAATCTCACAAATAAACACCAAAAAAMMYCATAAAARGCAACATCATGGGCTCAAGTCTAATTTTCAATGTRCAAACACATCTGAAAACCACCCATTCAACAGCAAATGCATAAATACACAAAGTAATCGATTTTATCAGGTAGCTTGCAAGGTATGAGTCTGCATCTTAGGTCTGGTTTTCAAATTAACTTGTCATTTTTTAAAATTACAAACAGTAGTTTCTGCCACAATTTACTACACTATGAATGATGTATCTAAATAAATACTCCCTTCCTGTCTAAATATGAAAATAATGCTTTTCCTGTCACATAAAACTAATTATTGGAGTTTTGTGCAGCCATTTTTTTCAAAATTGTATCATGAATTATTCATGATGCTGAGTTTAATACAGTTATTTTAATGATAATATCTCATCGAAAATAAGTTTTTGAAGAAGAATTAAACACATCTTTAAACAAAAGAAACAAAGAGACTGAGTTTAAATCATTCTTTTGGTAGTTTTAGGGAGATTAAAGGCTCAAGCAAATRGAAACTCAGTCTCTTCAAAACCAGGCAGTTCTTTGGCTCCAGGGTGACACTTRAATTAAAATGCAAAAGCTGTGCTAAGAGAGAACCAATGGGGACAGTATTGGAGCAGGAAATATTGCCTTGGAAGTGCAATATCATTTTGGTCAAGTGGAGAGGATTTGAACTCACACCTTCAGATTTTTTGACAATTTTTTTCACAGTGAGAATGAGGGTAAAATGCGAATTTTGGCAATTCATGCTGAAGGAGGAGACAAAGATGATGCCCTGAATGACYGTTCATTGTCACCGCTGTGTGGAGRAAAACCTCAGTGTGGAAAGCCTGGCTTGGTTACACACCTGAGAGCRTCACAGAATTCCAGAAGGTTCTGGGTGGGAAGGGACCTCAAAGCTCATCCAGTTCCACYCCTGCCAWGGGCAGGGACACCTTCCACTGTCCCAGGTTGCTCCAAGCCCCGTCCAGCCTGGCCTGGAACACTTCCAGGGATGGGTTTCCTATTTATTTACAAACTTTGCTCCCTCTACTCTCCCACTGGTCACCGCTCCTCTCCAAATGTCATTTGACACTTTTTTTTTGCTGCTGGAGAGCCAAATGGAGATGGAGACCAAACTTAAGACACCACGAGGACACCCTGACCCGTGTGACAAGTGTCCCTGCTTTCCCATCAGTGTGAGCCCTCACTGCTCTACTCCCATCAGTTCATTCCATCCTTCCTTCAGTGTCCTTGAGGCTGCTCAGCTGGTTTTGGTCATATTTCTMTTTTATTTWTTYTTCATCTCCTTCTKWCCRAAGTGGGGAAAAATACTGCTTGTTGAAACTGCAGAGTGTCTGTGGCACAATCACATACACTCCGTAAAGTTTCGACATGCAGTATTTTTCCCCCCTTGGGCAGAAGSAGATGAAGAAGAAATAAAAYAGAAATATGACCAAAACCATCTGGATATTTAATGTCATAAAATAATAAAATGGTTTGTGTTGGGGGGATCTTGAAGCTCTCCATTCCAACCCCATACTGTGGGCAGAGACACCTTTCACAGACAAGGTTGCTCCAAGCCCCGTCCYAACCTGGCCTTGGACACTTSCAGGGAGAARTCCTCTCTTCTTTGTCTTCTCCAAAGCATTCCCAGTTTTAATCAGGATAAATTAACAGCCTTGAGGACATCTCAGCAAAATGATTCCTCTGTTAGGCTCCARTGGCCAGTGAGAGAAGGTTCCCATTCCCCCACGAAGAGGAAAAGAGCGCCAGGTGGTTACACACACCCTCTCCTCCTCCACAGCACTAATTCAAGCCAGTTTTCTGCAATCAAACCATCTCAGCGCTTTTTTCTTTTAATAAAAAGCTTTTTTCCCTCTATTTCTTCCTGCAGYTGAACATATATAAAAGATCAAGATACGAGGGCCGCGGATTGTGTGTTATCTTCTGTGTCATTATATCAGATCTGTCTATCAAAGCTCTCCTTCACCTCTCCCCTGCCACAGTTCATTACAAGGACCTGTTCTTTTATGACTAAATGATGGAGTAATATTAATCCTTGCCAAATGTAAAAAGGGAGATATGCTAGCAGGAATTTAATAAAACTACTTTTATTCGCTGAGGTATTTTTCTGTGACTATCAAATGGAATAATGGCACATCTCGAGACTCCCTAAGAATGGAAGCRCATTTTCCTCAATGAGTTAAAATTTTATCTTCAGCCCCCCCCAACTGTACAATTCATAAAGGCGAAAAGTCAAATCTTTAAAAAAAAATCAGATATTCAGATAAACACAATTCCTATTGGAAATTATTTTATATTCTCAGTTACTGTTTAATTGTAATTCTTTTAAGAAAGGACCAGCTGGGTCACTGAGTCAACCCCATGCTCCCAGCAATATTTATGTGCTTTGCCTCATTACTGCCTTTGGAAAGCCAGTCCAGAACCTGATGTTTCCAATTTTTGGAAATGTTCTTTGAATCTTCAGATAATCTTATTTTTGGCCAGCATGTATTTATTGCATTAAATGGGAACAGGGGAGATTTAAATGAGATGTGAGGAGGAAATCCTTCCCTGTGAGGGTGGGGAGGCCCTGGAATAGAATTCCCAGAGAAGCTGTGGCTGCYCCTGGATCCCTGGAAGTGTCCAAGGCCAGGCTGGACRGGGCTTGGAGCACCCTGGGACACTGGAAGGTGTCCCTGCCCATGGTAGGGGTAGGATGGGATGAACTTTGAGGACCCTTCCAACCCAAACCATTCCATGACACYCTGACACCCCAAGCTCATGCATTAAAAAGGAGAATTCCAAAAAGTCACAAAAGTTAGCAAAGAGGAGAGCTTACAGAAAAGCCTATTTTTTATCAATGAAAATTGCAGCTCTACAACATCCTTTTAAGTATCTTCTCTCAAAAATTATTCATTTCTCTCCTTGGCTAATTACCGAGTAATTAATGTGGCCCTACAAGGGCATCATCCCAGGGTTTCGTCTACACCCAGGAGAGAAAGATTACGACAGAGCCTGTCCCCCTTCACCCCCACAACATTTATTTCAGTCAATCACCTCTTCATGTCCTGAGTGTCAGGGAGCAGCAAGAACGGCGCTGGCCCCCGTTTTGGGGGGTTAAATTTCCTTGTGTGTGCTTTTAACGCCGTTAAATCTCATGTAGAGCAACTTTGTACAAAGAACCTCCCGGAGCTGAGCATTCATTAGCATTCCAAAGGAAGTTGTTCCAGCAAAGATGATTAAGCAAATACCCCTGTGAGAAGGGGAGAGTTCTTTGAAATGTCTCTCGTGGTTCAAGAMAGCATCTTGCAAAGTGCAGAACAATTTCTGAACTGATCTGTAGCAGGAACAGATTCTCAGAGAGCTCGGCTCCATTCTGGGAATAATATTCAGTTTTATTTGTACCCTCACCTAAACCGTCATTAAAAAAATGGCATTTTTACATGAGACAGAGAAAATCAGTGTGTAAAATGTAAATAAGGGCAAAATGCTTCCCACGAATTAAAAATAATCTCCTCTGGATTGACAAGTGGGATATGTGACTTTGTTTTTTTAAAAATATGCAAAATGAGCAAAAAAAAAAATCCCTTAACCCAAGCACGGAATGAAATGGTTCAAAGCTGAGAGATCATGAGGATGTTTCCAGCATTCAAGTTCATCAAAAATAACTTTAAAATATCCCCAAAAGCTTGTAGTAACTACAGGTATCAATCGCAAAGATTATGCCTTCATATGTGCTGATTCTGCTTTATTTAAAATACATTTTGCTTTTAAATGCAGCTTTAATTAAATTACATTTAATATCAATGCTTACAAGCATCCATGATGAAGGGATTGTGCTGTAAAGAGTAAAAACATGAGGCAAACCTAAAATCCTAATAAAGTAMTAAAATTAATCAAATGAATCCCAAGACCCATTTGGGCACTGAACAGAGTTAGKAATTCAGGGACTCTATAAGCCACTGGTATAAAAGGACATTTAGAAGCTTTCTTTTATCTGGTACAAAGTGAATCACAGAATCAGTGATTCTCCTGAGTTAGAAGGGACCACCAGGATCATCAAGTGCAACCCCTGGTCTTGCACATCCCACTTAAAAGATATTAAAAATATTTAAAAGTGTTGAGCAAATAAAGAGGAATGAAGATTTTTTTTGTTTTTAATTATGGCCGCAATTTTCCTAATCAGAAAGAGCATGAAATGAATGCATAAGTAGGGGGAAGATTTCTCAATAAACAACCTTTTTTTTCAAATTGTCTTGTGTTGCTGTGAGACTATAATCCCAAAGTATAAAAAATTATGGACATCATATTAAACTTACCTTTATTTTATCAAAAAATGATCAAAATAGCCTGTACCTTCAAAATTATGAGAAACAAAAAGCTTTTAACTCAAAGAATTCTAATACAATGACTCAATGTCTTAAAGGCTTGATAACTACTTCAGTGATGTGTGATGCACAATCCCAGAATGGTTTGGGTTGGAAGGGACCTTAAAGCTCATCCAGTTCCACCCCTGCCATGGGCAGGGACACCTTCCAGTGTCCCAGGGTGCTCCAAGCCCTGTCCAGCCTGGCCCTGGACACTTCCAGGGATCCAGGGGCAGCCACAGCTTCTCTGGGAATTCCATCCCAGGGCCTCCCCATCCTCACAGCCCAAAATTCCTTCCCAATATCCCACCTAACCCTACCCTCTGGCAATTTGAAACCATTCTCCCTTGTCCTGTCCCTCCATCCCTTGTCTCCATCGTTCTTTCAGGCTCCAATAACAGAATTATCACTGACAGATATAAACCAGTGAAAATTTTTAGGTAKCACAGCTCATCCTTTGCTGTCCTGGCAGGTAAATCTGACACACACCAAGAGTCATTTTAAACAGAAACAACCAAAAAGGGATGAAAAAACCTTTTGGCACTTGTAGATAAGGTGCAGCTACTCAARGACATTTTAACCCATCTCTTCTATTTCATAATCATAACCAAGGTTTTGTGTGCATTTACAATGCAAGGGACAAGGTGGGCTGGCTTGGCAACCAGAATAAATCCAGATGTGTATGGAGTTAAGGAAGAAACAGATCTGTAAGGAAGAAACAGATCTGTAGTTAGCAGAGCCTTCACTAAACCAAAAGCCAGAGGGAAGCCATTTGTGCTTGAATTTCTGAGCTTGAGGAGCACAAGCACTCCTGGGCTGAATAATGAACCTCCTTGGTGCATTGGGGCTGGGTTATGGCTCCTGGAAGCAGCTGCTTTGTATTCAAATGCAGGGTTTTTATGCAAGCTTTTAAAAAGATTCTTTTCTTATTTAGTGAAAGCTCTTGATATTAAAAATGTGGGCACATCACATGCCCTGATTSGGGGAAGATACTCATGAAAGATGTAAAATCAAACCTTGCTGCTCATGGTTACAGAGATTTTTGGGGTCTCAGCTCTGCTTCCAGCACAGGAGGAATCTGAGGGTCCTGCTGGGGACACTGGAGGTACTGGGAACTGTCCATGGTGTAGTCAGCAGTGGTGAGGGGACAGTTCACTGGTCACCTTCTTTTGGGGGGTTTCCTCTGTGTCTCATGACCTTAAAACCCATCCCTTTAAAATTCATCCTTTTCAAATCC
>NW_026623586.1:50096-114684 GCF_030028575.1 Malurus melanocephalus | reverse complement strand
CCTTCCCTTCCCTTCCCTTCCCTTCCCTTCCCTTCCCTTCCCTTCCCTTCCAACTCCTCCATTCAGACTGTCTGGGGATTCATTCTTAGCCAATTTCCCAGCTTTTAACTCCTTTATCACTTTCCCTCAGGAGACCAGGAAGCATTTTTTCATGGAAGGGGCAGTCAGACATTGGAAAGGGATGGCCAGAAAGGTTTGGAATCYCCATCCCTGGAGGTGGCACTCAGTGCTCTGGGCTGGGGACAAGGTGGGGATCGGGCACAGGTCRGACTCSATGCTCTTAGAGCTCTTTTCCAATCTGAATTATTCAGATTTTATAATTCTGCCTCCAATTCTTTATTGTGTCATTGTCAAAKTGGCTTCCTGATTGTAATATTGTTGTCTCTACTCTTGAAAGAGAAATAATAATTAGCACATCTTTTAAATTAATTCTTAGTCCATAGAGCCAGGTGAAAGCAGACTAATTTTCTTCCTATACTGAAAAATACYTTTTCATTATTTTTTCATCTTGTCACTGACATTCTGGCCACTAAAAACTCTCTTAATGAAGACAGCTCAGAAAAAAAAAAAAAAATCTACTTTTACTTTCCACAAATAAAACATTTCTGATAGAGAGGCATCTATATTTAGATGGGTGAGCAAGTTCACCTCCACAGACCTYCAGACAACTCCTCCAACCTACACTCCTCTGTGATTACCAAGCACAGTGCAAACCTTCATTTCAATTTTAGTTTTCATTTTCAAAAAACTGTTACAAAAAAAAGAAAACCTGCAAACTCTCAGAAGTATTAAAACATTTAGTSGTGTGTTTTTGAAACAAAAATATCAGCAGCAAGAAAAACTCCAGCTCCACAAAAGGAAAATATTCCTCACAATGGAAGTAGTCAAGCACAAGGTGCCTAAAAATGGAATTAAAACCTTGGAGATTTTCAGAATTCAATGAGCAAAGCCCAAACTYTGAAAGTTGCCTTGCTCAGAGCAAGGAACTGAACTGGAAAACTTCCAGAATCCCACCTATCCTGTCTGTAACAGTATGAAATAATAGCATTTTAGTCCATCAGTGTTTTCAAATTTTAGTGTAACAACAGTTTTAAATGGATAAAAATATTTCTAAATTTTAAATATCCAAACATTTTTACTTCTTTTACCTTCCTAGTTAGATCACAGGTATTTCTGAATCCCAAAACACAGAATAGACSAGGTTGAACTGAAAGTCAGTTCAGAACCTGGCTCTCCCCCCAAGAGAAGAGCAACTCCCTAAAATCTTTTCTACCTGTATTCCATATTCCCCTGTGGCTCTTCCAGGAGTTTTCCCARTCCCTTTTGGGAATGTGGACACTGACAGCTCATAACTATAGTTGAGATTTATGTCCTCTTGTTCTTTAAAGCTTTAAATAAATTCTATACCAGGTTGATTTTTACAAACACTAAACAATAATTAACTGGAAAATAAAAGCTCTTAGAGAATATTTTTCCTCAGTCCTAATTCAGTGGGTGGTTTAATATCAAGAGGTGCCTGATCAGTTCCCCTCCAGCAGCTGTGTCATTTCCACTCTTCAAAAAYCCCATCTCCAAACCTGCCGCTGGAATTTCTCTCATTAATCGAGCTAAAGAAGTCCCCGAAAGCCTTTGGTAAAACAGACACTAGATTACATTAATTAATCATTTAAATTTTCTTCTGATTTTGCCTYGACTGCCACAGGCAGCTCTGCCTCTTCAAAGGTACCTCCAGTGCCAGCACAATAACTACAGTTCAGAAGGGCAGCAGGAGAATTGGAGCCGAGGTACATTAAGGGAAAATTTGAGCCAATTTATTTGCATCACATATCCTACCAATTATTGCTCTAAGTGAAGTTCAAACCCCCTCCTGCTCCGACTTCATTTGCACAAAACAATAAGAAATTAGGGGGTGGGGGTACAGAAATGGTTTCAGTTTTAAGGGATGCCTCTCTTGAGGATACATAAAGGGAAATTTTTATTAACCTGCATGTCCCAAACCAGGTGATGGCACATGAGGACTCCTCTTTTCTAAATTTAAATTGGCTCTTCATTAGAAACCTTTGCTGCAACCAAAAGCAGAAATTCAGCCTTTAAGTACACAGTATCCTTCTCCTGCTGCTTCCCAAAACTCATCCTACCTATGCACTTCCTCTTAATTCTACTAATTAGTAAAAAATCTCTTTGWTAATTGAATATGTTTACCCATTCTATCCCAAATTTAGACACAGTAAAAATAAAAATGCACAGTACAAATCATTAAAGAATTGTAAAGAATTGTAAATAATACAACACTGTTCATCAGTATGCACTGTTCATAAAAATACGGTATTATTAGTGTTAAACTGATTTCCATRGGTAAACTGAGAAATATTTATCTTTATCATATGGTTCAACATGGTTCAGCGGTGGTTTGGCAGTGCTGAGTTAACAGGCGATGATCTCAAAGGTCTTTCCCAATCTGAACCATTCTGTGATTCMCTAATATTCAAGAATCAAAGAGCTTTGTAAAAATGAGGAGTCATCAGCATTAATCACTTAAATAGAAGAACGGAAAATTTTTAATTTTTTAGGCAATCACACCTGTTACCATTTCACACACACAGTGACAGACGGTGCTAAGTATCCAAATATCAAGAATTTCTAGAAGTATCACAAATCCCCTCAAAAACAACGATCAGGCACTCAAAATCCACTGTCACCATCAGGTGGTGAATCACTGATGTCTGGTCTCAAACAGAAATCAATAGCAGGGCACAGTAATCTCTCACTTCTGTGTCTACAACACACATTTTTYACTGCCTGTATTTATAAAAACCACAAAAAGCAGGGCACACGATGTCACTGTAAAACCTGTGCTCTGCCTTATTGGGTGAGAAAGAGGTGTGACCCCACTAAAAGTTAAAAACCTCCTCRTAATTCAGGCAAGCACGAGAGGTTCTTGCATATGGAGTGTCAAAAAATGGTGTGATCTCAGCGTGTGAGGTCACCAAGCTGTCAGGAACAGAAGCAGAGACAAACCAACAAGAAATCGTGAAGCTGAGGAGGAAAGAAAAGGGAGAAAAATTCTGATTTAAGGAAATTTCAACATTAGATCCAAGCTGGTCTAGCAGAAGGTGTCCCAGCCCATGACAGGGGGTGGAAGGAGGTGATCTTTAAAGTCTGTCCCGGCTCATGCCATTCCATGATTCTGTGATCCCAAAGGGTCCTGCAGACTGGCTGTGTATTTATCTGCTCTAAAACTGTCAGTACAGACCAGGAACCTCCCCAGAAGATCTTTTGAGTGTTCCCATAGTGCTCTGTCAGCTGAAGGACTTTATCAGTGGTCAGGATGACTCCAGACCAGAAAATTATTTCATTTACTACTGTTGCCTTAAACAGCCGGTTTCAATGACACAGACACAGTTAAGGGGATAAAAGGGTTTTATTTCAGTATTTGGGATTCCAGGTGCAAAACTCGATGGCAAAATGCACCCCTGGGTATAGAGTGGATAGAAGATTTCAGAAATTAGCATATCTATCTAGGATTCTCCAGTAAGAAACTTAACAAATGCAGCAATGTCCCATTATTAAATTAATTTTCATAAATTAAATATTTTAATGAATCCCTCCCGGAATGAGGCCAGAGCCCAGTTTACCCAGTATGTTCCAGAGAGGCTTCTCCCAAGTCTGGAGCCTCGGGTTTAAGATATCACAGGGCATGCTGACCCCTTCCTCAGGATGTTTGGTCTCTCTGCCCAGCAGAACTCCTAAACTGAGCTGGAATATCAGGCTCTAGGAATTACAAGCATGCTGGTTAAGAGTGCAGAGGGATGCATAAAGGGTACAGAAAATGTATAAAAAGGTATAAAAGTATATAAAAGGGTACATGAAAAGGACAGGCAAAAATCATCAGGCATCACTAGAACAATGCAACTATTGTAGACACAGAAATKTATTCCAGGGGTGATCCTGGGATGGGCCAACCAAGAACAGCCTGAGCTCCTTTCTGTCAAATCTTTGAGAAGCTCGTAAATATTCCCTGCTCTGATCTCACCAAACTGGTGATGTGTGGATTGAGAGCAGCTGCTCCACCAACATCTGCTGGTGTCCCCAAACCTGAGGGGACAGAACACTTGTGCCTGTCCCACACACACAGACCCCAAGCATGAAATCTCTGACTTCTCCAGAAGTTTCTCCGTGTGGCTGCACAGTTCATGAACTGCTAAAGCAGGAGGATAAGATGGTTCTTACAAGCAGCAAGAACCCAAAAAAGCTCACTGGAATCCACAGCAGCACCTCCTGCTTTTGGTCACTGAAGGATGGATTGTGGAAGGACCACTGAAGCACACAGCACAAAGCCCTCCTCGCAGCAGAAMAAATCCAGAGTTTAATCCAACTGCTCAGGGTCACCTCCAGCCGAGTTTTCAAATTTTCCAAGGATRGCAACTCACACTCTGACTATGAAGAATATTTTCCTTAATGCAATCACGCTTTTCCCTGTCATGGTTTTGCTGTTTATCAAGARAACAATTGATAATCATCGCTGATGTGGAGCTGGAGGTGCGATAAATCCTCCGTATCAAACACGACTGAGGAAGCTGCTGGACACACACAACACTTCAGCTTCCAAATTATTTTCAAGCATAGTGACCACTGATACATAAATAAATCAGGAATGGTGATGGCGACTTTGCCAAGCACAAATTATAAATGAGACACCCAAAAATACTTGCTCTCTCACTGAGCAAAATCCCCTCGCAAAAAACATCAGAACATTATTCACATTCCTCTTCAGCACAAAATTACAGGGGATGYTGCAAATCCCATCATCTTCCAATTTGGACAGGGTTTATCAATTTGGAACCCTGCTTGGCAATACTTTCAACCTGAGTGTCCTGCCAGATCACCTGGAGTTTGGAAAATGTCCTGCCAGCAGCCACCTGATCATGGCTGTGTGTGGCTTCTTGTTATTTCAGCTATTTCTGGACGGCTCTTTCCCATTTCCAGAAAGCCTCGGGAAGTGGAAAAAGACTTAAAAACTTTTACGAAAGAGCCCAAAAAGATTAACCAGCAACATTTAGGGGTTCAATACCTACCTTAGCACTAACAATGACAATATTTTGATGGTGGTATTATGATGTGTCAGCCCACACTCCCAGCTCTAACCTAAGGAGATTTTGGAAATTCATAGGGGTGGTACCACTTGAGTTCCTTGCTAACATTTCTTTATTGCAGGTTTACACATCCCGGTGGCTGCAGAAAAAAAATTATCTCAAATTCATTAAACTGTGCTTCCCCTTTATTTGGAGAAAATAAATGTGTAATAAGCTTATACAGGAACTCCCAGAACAGAGATTAACGTTCGAGTGCCACAAACCAAGAAAAACTCAGCTTTTATTTGTGAGTTCTTGGAAAGCAGGACAAAAAGCCATGAAGGAAAGGAACAGGAATGCCATAAGACAGAAAGTACTCCATAAGCAGAGATTTATAATTAATCAACAAGAGGGATGCAGCACTGTTTTACAAGGCAATAATCCAGCCCCATTCCCTAAGGAAAAGCCTTGGAGAATGAAGGCCAAGTAGCTTTTTCAAACAAGGCAACTGGATTATTGCCCCATAAAGCAGCACAGCTCTGTGATTATTACCTTGGTGCTACATGCCCTTTTTAAAATGGTTTTCCCCCATAAATGTTTAAAACCTCCCAAGGAAAAAAGGGCAGGGGAAGAGAAAGGAGATGTGRGGGGTAGAAGGCAACACATTTAATGTTTTTGTCTAATTTCCTGGAAAATACCAACTGCGCCACGTAAAAGAAACGCTTTCAATCAGGGTTATTAAAAAGAGCAGCAATAAATCCTATTAATAAGCAGCTTACTAAGATTTTATGTCTCTCTTATTCTTCACACATGCTGCTCCCCCCCTCTGCTTGTTTCCTCCCAAAAGCAGAAGCATTTTTCTTCATTTACAATTTTTGTAACATTTCAGTTTCACCTTATCCTTGATACTCCCAACCCCAAAACAAGGCAGAGACTCAAATATCTCGCAGAATCTTACTAGTGATGGCTGATAAATCTTCAAGCCACRATTAGCCTTTGTCATATCCAAAAAATTGGATATTTGGAGAACACATTGTCTTGTCCCCATGGCTGAATCCTCACCTTGCCCTGTGTGATGTACCCAGGTTATGCCACGTGTGCTCAGGGCCAAAAATCACTTTTATTTAGAACAGATATATCCAGAACAGCCCATGAATGTCCCAGAGCATTAATGTAACAAAAATTCAATATACCTTCTAAAAAAAGTGCTCTGAATACTCCAAGAATGGACTAAATTCTTCAYGTGTAAATCAAGAGCCAAGCACCAGCTCCATTCACAGCACTAAATATGCACAATTCACTGAACGAGAACATGATCAAAATAAGAAAAATCGGCASACTCCCAAATCTTTTGTTTCTGAGAATATTTAGACATGTCACAGCTGCCTCACGAGTCTGACATCTATTCAAGGTATTGAATTTAAACGAAAATAACAAGTGGAAGTTTTACAAATATTTCCTCTCTGAAAAACTCTTCTTTCTTCCATTTGAAAAACTTCGCAATTCATCTCATAAAAATTTCTTTGTCAAGGCAAAGAACCAAAACAAATATGATTTCAACTGATGTTGTTTTGAAAACATTAAATGGAATCCCACTGGGAAATTAAATGGAAATGTCACCTCTAATAATGGGAGAGAAATGATTCATAGGCAGAATGTAACATTTTAAAATACGTTACCAAAGTAATTAGAGGAGCCTGATTTTCCAAAGGAGCAGTCTCACACACCTTCCAATAAAATCAAAGCTCAAATACAGGCTGTGAAAGCCACTTTCAACATCTGTGCTTCAAATATTTTGCCACAGTGCAGAAATTGAATCTGAAAAGCCCTGGAAGTCTGTTCCTCCTACCTAAGGCATGGAACTTGCCAGATTCCAACTGCTTCAGGAATGACTTTTTGGAATAGCTGCTATCACCAATGGAAAAATTACAGCTTGGTTTCACAATGTTTGAACTACACCAAATATCTGTGATCATCTTTATGACAGCTTAAGCTGTCCAGTTAAAGGGACTTTGATATCAGAAACAGCTTGATCAAAAAAATCTTCAGATAAAGGTGATACTCCCCAACTTGGAAGAGGAGAAGAAGGGTTTCATTTCACTGTTAAATAACAAAATTTAAAAAAAAAACAAACCAAGTTTTGTGTCATTCAGACAGAAGAAACCAGAAGCTGCATGGAGACAGATAAGGTTCAAGTCCCACCGTTCCAGTCCAATCCAGCATAACCTGTGAGGTTCAAGTTTCCACTCGGCCAAAACAGAGTTAACAACACAGAACATTTTCTCCARGCTCTTCAATTTTATATAAAGCCAATTTTATCTGAAACTGCTAAGCAATATTCATAGGTTATGAATAAAACCATTTAAAGGATAATCTAAGGGAGCCTTTTCATCAATATTAAAGTCATTGCACATTACACCGAGTTACTGGGAAAGGATATTACTCGAACTGCTCCCAAACTGCGATTCCTCGTAGAGCATCTGCAGGTGATCCATACAAAGCATCATTTTCAGGGGTATCTTTAGCTCTGAAACTTTGCCAAGAAGTTTGTGGCCCTCTTCCCAGCACTCAGGGGAGTGAGGAAAAAACCCTTTTTGTGTCATTTATATGCCCATTGAAGAGCCAGGATCTGGATTTTTTTTAATACAGCAAGTGGGGTTTTTTTTTTTTGGTGGACCCTGAGCTGCAGGAGAAGGTGGGAACAACTGAATGTCTCAGTTTCCTTTTCTGCAGTGGCTGTGGGATCTTTCTTTAGGGTGGAATTTCATGGAATCACAGAATGCTTTGGGGTGAAAGGGACCTCAAAATTCATCCCATTCCACTCCCTGCCATGGG
The DNA here is from genome assembly GCF_030028575.1 of Malurus melanocephalus. NCBI lineage: Eukaryota > Metazoa > Chordata > Aves > Passeriformes > Maluridae > Malurus > Malurus melanocephalus. The sequence continues at coordinate 106,777 of NW_026623586.1, read as the reverse complement.
CAGCGACACCTTTCAATATTCAGGTTGCTCCAAGCCCCATCCAACCTGGCCTTGGACACTTTCAGGGATCCAGGGGCAGCCACAGCTTCTCTGGGAATTCTATTCCAGGGCCTCACCACCCTCACAGGGAAGAATTTCTTCCCAATATCAAAGTTAGCTTCACAGCGAAGCCTCACAGCTTCCCAGGGACAGGAAGGAACTTTCCAAACTTTTCACACTGCTGCCATCTCCAGAGGATCCTTAAGGACAAAAACTTTGAGATGTGAGTGTCCAACCCAGAAACACAATCCAGCTCATCGGGACTGAAAGTGGCAGGAAAAACTCAGGTGATCCAGCAGAAATCCCAAATAAATGAAATCAGGTAGGGCCTTTTCATGGCAACAGAACAAGGTGAGTTGGACCAGTGAAGGCCCTGCCTTTTATCAAACCTTTCACTGGTTTTAGGATCACAGGAAGTGAACTCCAAATTTTCCATCTGTTATTTTGACTTTTAGGCCACATAAGGCTCCTGCTCTCATCCTGAGACACAAAGATGACAAATTCTCTTTTCACAAGTCCCTCCAGAAGGTGACTRAAGGGTCAGCRGGTCCCTCRTTGCAGAATTAAACAAATGATAGCYTGAATWYCAAAGGCAYTTTTTAAATCCAGTAACTTCMTTCCTATCCAAATCTATAAACTTTTTACCAAGAAGTGACTTGTAAAGGAAAAACATTGAATTTGAAGCAACATAAGAAACTCCAGCTCCCACCACAGGCTTTCAAGGAAATGTTTCACTACAGGGTGGGCAGACAAGGATTTTCCTYGTCCTGTTTTTAATTATTACAAATGAAATTAGAATGATTTGCTAGAAAAKAAAGAGTTTTTGATCTCAGAAACTAAAACTGAAGCAGGTGTACAAAGTGAGCTGAACATCAGAATGTCTGTAAAATTTACCAGAAAAACAAAAAAAAACTTTAAACAAGCTAAGTGATACCTGATTATAACAAAAAAATTTAAATGGTTTAACTATCTCGAAGAAGCACAGCAGCATAAAGTCTTTCACCACACATACATATGYACATACATTTATATAGATACATATACATCCCTCTCATCTTTAAATAAATCTTCTATGTGAAAGATTAAGTTTAATAAAACACACCAGTAAGCTAAGAATAAAATTTTAAAAATCATGTAAGGACCTTGCAGTTACCCCAAAGCAAAAGGAAGGAATATATTTTCTGGAACATAAAGAAAAATCCAAATATGCTAAAAAATCCAAGTAAAAGGTGCAATTAACTTCAACTGACATGCAGCAGTAATACAATACTGACTCTTAATATGCTGTCCAAAATTAAATTAATTGAATTGGCTCCATTCCCTCCCACCCCAGGAACACAGGACAAAGATAAAACTCTCTTTCCCTGCCAGCATGAGAGGTTTATCATTTACTACAAAGCCTGGAGGGCAGGGGAAATCGATGTTGCAGAGTAAAAGAACTTGGTGTAACCAACAGATTTCTACCCCTAAAAGCAGAATCATGGCAAAACTTCACCTAAAAGCATTTTTCTTACCCCCCCCCCCTTCTTTACTTGGTTTCTTTCTTCCTATTTCTGCCATTTTCTTGCATTTTTCTCACCGATTATGTTAATTTTTTTGGTTTTCCATTTTCAAATTACCTTTGSCTGCTGAATACCCAGAAGATTTGTTTCAATGAGCTCCTTATAAAGGAAGCCACAAAGCAAATACAAGCCTGCCCACTCCGGGGCACAGGGCTGTGCCCTTTCATTAGGAGACACAGTCAGGAATGTTTTCCAGTAATATCAGGCATAATTCCTGCCAGCAGGATTGTGCCTGACCCCAGAGGATGGAACAGCTGAGAGGAAATACCACAGGCAAAATTCTCCACATCTCACAGACAGCTCCGAGGTGACATCCAGGAGTGTCTGTGATAATGACAATTGGGAGGACACTCATCATGCAAGGGATAGGCAAGTTTCATGTGAATAAAAGGAAAAGAGATAACAAGAAACACTTCACTTTGTAAAACAAATTTTCACTTTGTAAAACAAAAATTAGAGCAAGAAAACACCCTGAAAGTTCACRAAGAGCAATCAGAGTATTGTGAACTTTGTGGCGCTACAAGGTCATAAAGTCCAGAGATGCTGATCATCATCGCAGGTAGGTGCAGGAACTGAAAGAATCCCAGAACAGGCTGGGYTGGAAAGGACCTCAAAGTCCCACCCCTGCCATGGGCAGGGACACCTTCCACCATCCCAGGGTGCTCCAAACCCATCCARCCTGGCCTGGGACACTTCCAGGGATCCAGGAGCAGCCACAGCTTCTCTGGGAATTCTATTCCAGGGCCTCCCCACCCTCACAGGGAACAATTCCTTCCCAATATCCCATCTGTCCATGCCCTCTGGCAGTTTGAAGCCATTCCCTGTGTCCTGTCCTTCCACCCCTTGTCCCCAGTCCCTCTCCAGCTCTCCTGGAGCCCCTTTAGGCCCTGAAAAGGGCTCTGAGCTCTCCCTGGATCCTTCTCCTCTCCAGGTGAACACCCCCAGCTCTTCCAGCCTGGCTCCAGAGCAGAGGGGCTCCAGCCCTCAGGGCACTTTGTCCCCTCCTCTCGACCCTCTCATACATGTCCATGTCCTTTCCATGCTGGGGGCCTCCGGACCTGGATGGAATTGGGACCCTTAAAGCTCATCCCATTCCACCCCCTCCYATGTGCAYRGACACCTTTCACTGTCCCAAGKTGCTCRCTTCTCATGAAATGCAGCCCCAAAATCTTGAAATGTGCATTACTCAGAATTCAGCACATTTAGGAGCAAATTTTTTAGAACATACTGTGTTTTACTGGGAATTATTCCACTGAGGCTCCAACGGCTTGGAATTAGTTAACAATAAAATCTGCCTCCAAGTGCCCAGCTCTGGCTGCTGACTCTGAGGGAAAACAGGAGTACTGAATCCCACACACCTACACWGCAGATCCTGATCCTGGCCCAATTYTCTCATGAGAATCCAAAGAGACCATTCCAAGTTAAAATCTTACTGAGTAACAGCCAAAACCACAAGGAAATAAATTTTACAAGTTGTTAATTGAGTGCCCATAAAAATATTCTCTTTTTATCAAGACAATTTGAGCAAAGTGCACCACTCTTAAAATTGTTGTCTCARAAGTTAGAAAGGTTGCAGAGAACTGGCAATAGTTGGGCCTTTACATTAGCATAAACACATCAAATATTCATTACAGCCGAGCACTCATTATGTCAGCAGCTGAATTAAATTACAAGAATAATGTTTCCCAACTATAAAAATAAGTGCCACAACAGTCTCCTGCACCACAGCAATTTTCAAAAGGAGACAGTGAGACAGTATTGCAGCAACCACATTGTTCTCTCTGCTAAAACTGCCTCATTCACTACAAATACATTGGCTTTTAACAGTTCCTTTTTGGATGAATTTCTACCAAAGAGAAAGAATTATGTTCTACATTGTGAATCCATATGAAAGGAGAAGCATTATAAGGGGACAATGGAGTTTATTGCAGTAGCAAAATGGATCTTAAATGCAAAATTACACCAACGCTATGAGTTTACCAGTTTAATCATAGTTTAAAAAAAAATAAATAAAAAAATCAGACATTACAAAAACTCATTTATATGAAGTTTCTACACTGGATGCCCAAAACCAGAAAAGAGACAGAAGTGTAATGGCAGCAGAACAAAACATCTCAAGCCTTTAAAATGCATCACAACTATGCACAACTAATGGACTTACAAAATATAAATATAAAGCTACAGATATAAACAAAAGCAATATAAAAGATACATCATAATGCCATTAGGACAAGGAGGAATGGCTTTAAACCAAAAGAGGATGGATTTAGATTATAGACGAGAAAGRAATTGTTCCCTGTGAGGGTGGGGAGGCCCTGGTGAGGGTGCCCAGAGAAGCTGTGKCTGCCCCTGGATCCCTGGAAGTGTTCAGGGAMAGCTTGGATGGGGTTTGGAGCAACCTGGRATGGTGGAAGATKTCCCTGCCCATAGCAGGGGGTGGAAYGGGATGAGATTTAAGGTCTCTTCCAACCCAAACCATTCCATGATTTCATGATTCMATCATGTCAATGAGTAATAAACCATAACCAGCAAAGAAGAGATTCCCTCTTTCCTTGAAGTCATTCCTGCCTTCCCACCTATGGAGATTAGAAAGATGAAGGACAATGAACAAACAATTCATAGCCAAGGACAGAGCAATGCAAYTCTGTCCAGCTGGGAATTGATTATAATGGAAATTCATGGGCAAATACCAGGCTGRTCTTAGAAACAAGAAAATTGCCTAAAACAAGCCCTTGAGGATACAAATTTTCAAGATTTTATCAGTGGATACCACAAACAATTCAGTGCAAAACTTCCCATCCTACCATGTTCAACYCCAACCATTTCTATCAATACAGTACAACACAAACTGAGATTCTTCCAAACATCCTTCTCCTGAACCTACACATTTTCTCTCAGCCTGCCCTCTCCTTAGTCCCTGCAGGTGCTTTAATCTGGGATGGATTTTGCATTACCAAAATCATTCTCTATGGAAAACGAAAATTTGAATAACCTTAACACTGTGCTCTCTGTGCAGAAGTAACCCCAGAAATTTCTTCATTTTTATTTGYTGTGCATTATATCAGCAAGCAAACAAGACCTGACTCCTATTCCTGTCTGTAGGACTGGAAAAAGGAGCTGTGGGACTTCCAAACCAAAATCCACACGGAAGCCTTTCATGGAGCAAAGCATTTTTACAATTTATCTACTTTTACAAGCACATTTGGTGCTGTGCTGAGGTACAAAAGGCATGAAGGTTTGCATGGAAAAACCAATACAGTGGAAACCTCTCAGTCCTGAAATCCAAAGTTTGAAGTTGGAGAACGAGGACTAAACTTATTATGTGTCACGGAAAAAGCAGAAACTCCTAAGTGCTTAATCTAAGATGGTCAAAGAAATATTCCACTTTGATGTAATTTAGCASAGGGAAAATAATTTTTTCATGTTTTTTCTCTTATTTTTTAATTGTTATTTTATATCTAAGATCTTTTTATTGCAGTTTAATGAGCTCAAAGCAAATCTTTCTTCAGACCTTCCAGTTTCCTCTGGAATTCAGTTAAAGTGTTGTGTCCATATGAGGGAGACACATTTCTTGGGATCTGATTAATTCCTAAATTGTGRATCTGGAAGGRTCTGAAAYATCAGTCATGGAAGAGGYTCCCAGAGAGRTGGTGGATGCCCCATCCCTGGAAGTGTCCAAGGCCAGGCTGGACAGGGCTTGGAGCAMCCTGGGATAGTGGGAAGTGTCCCTGCTCAAGCTCAGGGATTGGATATTCTCCAATTTCTCTCGCACTGATTTGTTTCAATAACAAGTTACGAGCACACAGAGCAAACAGCGMTACAAACATTGTGTATTTCCTGTTTAAAAACCCCAATATTTGACAGTCCAGAGGTTGCAACTTCAGGCAAAGCGGAATTTCACGCAGGCTGAGGAGGTCAGCAGCAAACAGGAGAAAAGATGATGCCAAGATTCTGCTTGATCTTGGCAAATTTACCAAAAATAGATGATTAAACAAATGTACAGGAGAGGCAATAATGGGGATTTTTTGTATGACCTGTAATTTATCCCTTAAAACATTTTCAATTCCACAGCATCCCCTAAATATGGAAGAAGTGCTATAGTGACTTAGAGGAAGAGATGTACACTGCGCATAACTTACTTATAGAAAAAAAAATAGGAAAAATATCGATGCCCATAATTATCAAGAGGAAAAATTCTATTATTTCTACAACAATTTCTACAGGAAAATGATCAGACCAGTCAGACCCTAAACACCTGTGGGTTACTCCTCATCTATAAATAAAAGAATAAAGCACACCATGTAACTTAAAAATACAACAAATTAATATTTTTGTATTCTTCCCATTTTTTCTTCTATTTTCCAGGTTTTTTTAGGGTCAATAAAGAGAGTGATTCAYAGGAACAATATGACAACCTCCGAAATCACCTCTTAAAGGTGTTTATTCTTCCACAAGGACTAGTAAAGCTACTCAACTCACTTGAATTCAGTTTTAAAAGTTACAGGGGACAAAATAATATTGATTTTACTCAACATTTCTGTGGCATGGGTAAAGACTATGGCCTGTATGGAATAAAGGAGTGGAATTCCACCCAAGTCAATCCCACTGTGCAGAGAGAAAACACCTTGGAATGTGGTGGACAATGAAATAGGCAATTATTCTTGAAAAATGGTAAACACTAAATGGTAAATGGAAAGAGCCTTAAAAATATATAAAAATATTACTTTTTWAAAAAACTTTTGTTATAGATACTTCAGCATCAGTAGCACATGGAGTTCTACCATATGCAGGATATCAGGGTAATCTCCCATGGCTATAGGAAGGCAAAGTAACACCCCAAAATCTCCATAAATGGCATTTTAACATTTATATTATTATCCTATAGCTATATTTAAGAACTCACARTCACACTGAGAGCTGCTCATTCCTTCCTTGTCCAATAAGCACAGCGGCTCATAGGAAGTGTTCATTTTTAAAATGCTTTAATATATCAATACAAAAGGCACAAACGAAGCCCATTCCAGGCCCATTTTGATYTCAAACTACTTTGACACTAATTAAAAGGGCAGAGTAAACCTTGCTTTATGTCCTATTAATCCCCACAAGTCAGATCAGATATAGGCCCATCACAGTACAAACGYAATGCTCTAATGTGAAATATTATCTTTGGTTTAATAACAAAAATCAAGTTAAACCCCAGCCACCAAYCCTCACCTCCACACTGAAATTTGTCACGTTAAGGAACTGTACAATCCAACATGAAATACATCTTAATGATTCATTAAGAATTAAACACAAATTGTTCATTTATGAAGTTATTAAACCTACCCAATAATTAAGGATCATAGATGAATGGYGGCAATGAATAATCAGATTAAAGTACCCAGAAAACTCAGGCTGGTAAAGCAAAKATATATAAATACAATAAACCATGTCAAATTACACCACAAATTCCATTTGCATGCAATCCAACCAGTGTTCAGGTTCCAACCATTTAAACCTTGCAATTCCAATTTCAGGTCTAACTTGCCAAGTTGGGAAATTTTCCAAAAAATCAGCACTTAGATAAACTTTTAAAATCAAAGGGATTAGCAGAAAGAAAAGATATTTTATGACGTAGGCCAAAAGAAATGTGCAGTGGTGTGTATCTAATTTAGAAACCCAAAATATACTGACAAGGTATTTCAGAAATRAAGTGTGTCTCCAACATTGTAGGAACTGCTTCAAAATCACTTCAGTGTCCACAGATATAAAAATATTTGTACAAATATTTCCCTTTCTAAATGCCCTGCAAGCACCCACATGTTGATCATGTTTAAAAGCTGCTTTCATGAAATTCTGCAGGTACTCAGGAGAGAAAGATGGTTATTTTAATGGATCACTTAGAAATGCAATGGTCATTTTAATATTCCACTTAGAGGCAGCACAAGAAATGTTTTCTATTGTTTTCTGAATCCTAACAGATGCACCCAGTGATTATTTGGTTTGGAATGTSGTGATTAAAGAAAATAGCAAATGCTTTGAGACTGCACACGATTTCTGAGAAATAAAGGGAATTCCTTCCAGAATTTCCCACRGACAGACAAACTTAGGGCACTGCTGTGATGCAAACTCAGCCCAGCACATCCCCGTGTCYCCCAGCACATCCCATGGTAATGCAGGAACAACAGACAAGAACCACACAGAGGGCAGAACTCAACTCCTCCAAACACTCCCCTTCCACCCAGTATCCATTTGAAATTCCCCACGGGACACCTATTCCCACACAGAGATGTTGAAGATATTTTTAAAGGATTTAGAAAGAAAAAGCTTCTGTGTGAATAATAGAAATTATTCTTCAAAACTCCCTAGCAAACCCTATGAAAAGGTTTCAGTGCACCAAATATTAATCACAACAGCATCTTACCCACTCTTTAACAACAGCATCTTTCAAAAAGCTCACTGATGTAGTAAAAATCAGACAGATATCTTGCTACGAAACCAATTTCATGTAATACTAACCCAAGTCTTTTACATCATCAAAAAAMCCCAGATATTTCCAGCAGTCAAACAATCCAAATGCCACGATGCACAGTTAAAACACAAACACATTCCTATTAAAAACCTTCCCATTAATGTCGTTTCCTCCCTTCGGCAGGGAAGAATTAGGGAAATCTACTTGTGCAGCATGCCAGGAATCTCACATCTCACAAGCTGAACAATCCAGTTTTTAAGGACAGGGTAATACTTACTCCAAGCGAAGCCGATCCGTAAAAATCTACGGTTTACAGTTACTCCCTGAAATAATAATGCTGATTGTCACAGCAGCAGGAGGATAATCCCAGCACATCCAGGCCTAATAGGCAGTGTRATCATATTTGCTCCCAGGAAATCAGAAAGCAGGTACCTGTCTCCCTGAAAATCCAGGCACCTTTGGAGAAAACAATGGACTTTTAGGTCCTTCATTTTATTGGAATCGTGAGGCGTCCACGCTTCAGCCTTCGCTGATTGTTTTAGTCCATTTTCTTTTAATTCCTGAGAAAAGAGCAGATTTTTTCAGTGYTTGCAGCAAACAGGTCCTGTAACTACAAAGTGAAGTTTCCGTATCCAGTGCCATCAACTGTGTCGTCTTCAAACAGTCCTCACTTGGCAGCAGCCGATATTTTCCCATCTCTTTTTGCTTCTAAAAGTAGAAAATTCAGTGATTTCAGATGCTCTCTAGGAAGATGCACTGAAGGGAATGTTTTAGAGCAGGAGCAGAATTACCACGCTCTGATTTTGCCCTTCAGGCATAGCCGGGGTGTCTTCGGCGTGTCCTGCTGGTCTTCAGGTTTGTCCCTAAAGGCTGGGACATGGAGCCAGGACAGCACCAAGCAGCAAAAACAAGCGTTGTGGCTTTAAGAACATACTCACTTTTCTATTGAGATGTCACAACTTTCTCTCTACTCTTACTTCGGTGCTGGGTCAGATGAAATCTTTAAGGAGGTTCCATTAAAAGTTCGTTTCTGTCGAGAGAAACRCTGGAATTCCCATTCCGAACATGTTCCGAAGGAGGTCAGGTTTGGTTTTAAAGCATGTTTGTGTCGATGAAAACTTTTTGTTTTGCTGCAAAAAATAAAAATTCTCCCTTTTATTTACACATTCCCTCTGTAATCCTCCAAGTTACTCGGCTCCCTTACAGTTTAATCAGACATAGGGAAAAAAAAAAAAAAAAATCACCAAATATCGTATTTCCCATATGTACAAACTGATATTGTGGAGGCTTCATTAAAGGCTTTTATTTCTCTGCTCACTGCTAACTGGACGTCATTTAATGTCACCACCACTTCCCAAGAGCCCAAGAGACTTAAAAAGCGACGGAAGTTTGAAAACCAAAAAAAAAAGTTGTGAGTTTTGCTGTACCCCAGGACGGTTTTCTTTCGCGAAGCTCAAGCCGAGACAGCAGACAAAAGAAGCTGATTTGACTGAGCCGTGCCAAGTCTTGCCTTTTTTTCTTCCCTCGCCTCGCTCGCTCTCTCGCTCTCTCGCTCGCTCGCTCCCAGCATGGCAACCTTCCCGAGCAGTCTTGGCGGAGCTCCAGCCTGTGCCAGCCTGTCTGAATCCTTGTTTTCCAAAAAGATGCTCTTTGCGAATCAATTAATAGATTTCCAAACAGGAAACTGTGGGTCAGTAACCAAATCTTGGCACCAACAGCCGCTGCTCCTGCCAAATCGGCTTTATAGATTTCATGGTTCCCTACCTTTTACAATGGATGTWACGTTTGTGCTCCCGGATCCTGGAGCACTGGAAGCCATTCCCCGTTCTCGCAGGGATAAGAAATCTGCTCGCTAAAAATGTCCGCATGCGACACATGAACAACCTGCAGTAAATCAAGACTCTTTGGAAGGCGGGCGTATGTGTAATTTTAATAAGCACCAAATACTCCTTAAAATAATGTGTTTTCATTCTCTCCTCCCCAGAATCATGGGATGATGCCAGGAGCAGGAGACGTATAGATTTGAATTAAGATCACACGCRGAAGTCACGCACATTTTAACTTTATCTGAGCTCCAGCTTGAAAACCGCTGGCTCTTCTCAATTCCACCATTATTAAAAATCAGCTGAAAATTAATAAGAAATCGGATCCCAGCTCCGAGACAAAAAATCTCCCCACATCCATAGAGCCAATGATGTCATCTGTTAATTCAACAGCTCAAGTTCTTGTGGCTCTCAGAGCAGAAATGGCTCAGCATTAACAGTCTACTCTGGTGGGAAATGTTCTGATGTGTTGCAAGACTTTAAGGATAGAAAATTACATTTGGAACTTCATTCAAGATATTCTAAATGACAAGAATTCATGTGAGGAAAATTACAGGAATAAACTTTCTTTTATCTTCAAGCTATTTRCCAAGGCAAAATGCCAACTTTTAAAAATACATGCATTACATTAATGAGCTAAATAGAATATTCCAAGGAAAAAAAACCTTCCCAAAGTGTTTCATTTTGCAAGTTTATTCAATGGAGAGTCTCAGAAATTYGCAGGATCATAGAATGGTTKCTGTTGGAMAGGACTTTMAGGACYATCCCATCCCACCMSTGCCATGGGCAGGGACACYTTCCACKGTCYCAGGRWGYYCCAARCCCYGTCCARCCTGGCCTKGGACACTTCCAGGGATCCAGGGGMAGCCACAGCTTCYCTGGGSACCCTGTGCCAGGGCCTCCCCACCCTCCCAGGGAACAATTCCTTCCCAAAAGCCAATGAAGCCCCTCTCTGTTTCTAAAGGTAACAACTGTTAAGTGATCTTCTCTCATGATTTAAAAAAAAAACCACATTAATTCTCTGACCTTCACCCACCCAAGGTTCTCCTTGTCTTGTTTCCAATGCCTSTAACAGACCCCAGCCATTTTTCTCCCAGTAGCCTCCCAACTCCAGAAGAAACACCACTAACTTTAAAACCACTTTTTTACCTCAAAATACTGCACACTCTCTCATTTCCATTTGYACCTTGCATCCTCATGACAGGCCAGCTTGGGAAAAAAAACACACCTATGTATAATTTTTCTATTTCTTTTTTTTGTACACTTGACAGCAAACTCTAATGTGTCATTTGGCATTTATTGAAATACCATCAGGCATGAACATGGGCACAAAAAGATCTTGTGGAAATTATTGACAGTGGAATTAACTCTGAAAGGCTACACTACTGCAGCAGTCACTTTTGAATGCTCCTTTTTTAATTAGTTTTCCTTAAAAAAAATATATGTATTGACAACAGGGGATTCAGCAATATTAAAAATATACATATCATTCCAATAGAGAAGAACCGATTTAACTATTCCTTCACTACTCTTAGCAAAAGTAAGGCAGGAAAAACAAATATATTCCYGAGCAGCCAAATGTTCTCTGGAAAAGAATTTGCTAACAGGATGAAGAGCATTAATTTATCCCTGAAAATACTGCTCAAAAAGTGGATTCACCGAGAGTGGACCTCATTGTGCAGGAATGACTCCACTCTTCCTGCCTTAACACCTTTTTTCAAGGTGTAATTCACTGCAGCTCTCCTAATTCTCTTCCCAGGGATTCCAACCACAGGTCTGGTCCACTCCACTGGAATTGCTCCCACCTCCCAAGATGCTTCATCCTCCACTCCAAGGCATTGATATCTTTCAATGGAACTCATTTCTCCTCCTTCATTTCTCCTCCTTCACATAACGAAGTTTCCAGCCCAATCAATCGAGCATTCAGTATCCTTCAGATAGGAAGAAAACACAAAACTATCTCCACAGCTTGTTTTGGGCCTTTTTTCTTTCACATTTTCTGTCTGTTTGCACTGTSTTCCCCCCCTCAGCTTCTCCAATTGCTCTTCTTGTTGTCTCCCACAATTCTGAAGTCAGTCCTCTCCTTTCTTTTCTTTCTTGCACAAAGTTTGTGGATTTTTCCTTGGAAGCTGCAATAATCCAGTACTCMACTCCCAGATAACTTGACCAGACACCAGGTTCTGTGACTCCATAAAGTGCTTTTTCATCCTCACATTTTTCTCCTGAACATTCTCTTCTCTCCAGCTGTCCTACTGATGTTGCTTTGATGTTATTCTCATCCAATGCACAAAATATGAAATGAGTAATTCCTCATCACTCCAAGTATTCTCCTATCCATCCCTAGTCAAATTTTACCATCTCTGTTGTTTCACCATTATAGAACAACAAGGAGCTCTGTCCTTCAACATTATCCATATCCCCATAATCACAGAAAAATCCTCAAATTTATCTTTTTGCAATATCTTAGCGATCACTGGTCTTTCTTTCGAGAATTAGGAAAAAATTAATATTGATCTGTGCCTTGGTCATTACTCATTTCAAATTCTTTTTTCCATCTTGGWCTCGATGATCTTGGAGCTCCTTTCCAGCCTTGACGATTCTGTGATCTTTTATGCATTTCACCATGATGGCCCTAGAACTCATTAATTTAAAATTCTCCCAATGAAAGCCTTCTCTTATTCTGCCTTTTCTCAGAATCCTTTKATCCATACATTTTTCCATCTCTCTCAAATGCCTCTGTGCCTCACCAATGTGGTACACCTGGATACCTGTGAAGTGAGAATGATTTCCCACCTCCCAAGTGGAAAACTTGAGTGTAGAACAAGTAACTCATTCATTTAAGCTGTTCTGTTTGGAATACAACCCCAAACAGCCACTTTCAAAAGTCAGGTGTAGCTTTTATTTCTTTTACTTCACTTTTTCTCTTCCTTGATGGAACAGTCAGCACCATGGATCAATAAAGCTGTGTAACACTTCATCCTGACCACCTGATACAAGGTCAGAGTGGGTGTGACAGTCCCCTAAACATTTTATTCTTCAGAATAAACACACTGGCATATCTGTTATATCAGGGTTAACTCCATCAATCTTTCTGCTATCCCACTCCTGTTATCATTTCTGGGCATTCCCATTACAGATGAGTGAAGTCGGTYCCTCTGAGGACGAGCCAGAGGTTTTCAGGAGTCTAATTTTGGAGCCCGATGCTTTGCTGATTTATTATTGAAGGGTGAAAGTGCATCATGTGACAGGAAAAAGGCTCCTTATACCTGGGCTGTTCATACAGAGACGATGACAAGGAATTTCCTATTGACTCTCCACTTTTCTGGGGTTTATTATTTAAAAGACAAACACTGGGRAAGCTCTAAGACCATTCAAGTGAGYRACTGTAGCTATTACATTACAGAGACCAATAAAAGGAGAAGAAATCTTGAAAGAAGGAAAAAAAGAATACTGCAGCYACCCAGGAGAGGCAGGGGAAGACAGCAAGAGATGAAGTCAACATTCCAAGAATCAACAAAATCAAATGGAAAAAATATACAAGGACATAAGAAAAAGGGTCTATAAATGTATGAAAAATTTGAATATGAAGGATTAGAGCTACAAGGGCCTCAGGTCCTGCAGATTCCAAGCTCAGTCAATACAGGAACACATTTGGTGGCTAATTTTGCACAGTTTTGCACGTCCCCAATTAATTCTGGTCCAGGATGGGCTGTCTCCTCCTGGTAGCTGCCCCCCTTTCCACCTGCATTTACCATTTATCATTTTGACAACATYGTGTATGCCTGACTGTGGTCTTTCCTGTGCCATGGAAAACATCAGCCCCAGGAACAGAAGTTCAGCTGAAACTGAACTGAGTCCAGGTGAAAATCAAAGCAGCGGATCCACGAGCCCGGTRGGTTTAGGGCTGGCACTGTCACACTGTGGGATGGAGCCCTCCAGCTTTGCAAGGAAAATAAATGACAAGTCCAAACTCTATGGGAAGCTGTCAACAACTTCCTAAAATCACTGTGGGATTATCCTTCAACTGCTCATCATGTGCTGGCATTCTGCCCCTATTTGAAATTCCAAATCCACGGGTCAATCTCCACTAAATGTGTTCTTCTACAGTTTCTTTAGAACCAGCTGGTATTTTTTAAATATCACTGGTACCCTTAATCATTTATTATTTCCCTTTAGCTCTCAGGAAAAAAAACAGATATTTTTTTAAAAATTCCAAATGTTGGGAGCCCAGCTCCACAAGCGGGGGTGACTGGCATTTGAAAAGCAATTGCAACGCAAAAAATAAATGCACAGAACTTGAGGTAGAAATAGTTACTCATAATAAAATCCACTTAGACTTAACTTGGTGAAGTGAAAATAGACTTGTAGCTAGAAATTTCCAAATGTCTTCAATTATGAAAATGGAGTCTCTAAAAAAATCAAATAACTAAGAGACTTTATCCAAAATTTGGTCAGGTTAGGCTCTCATAATTCCAGGTATGAGGAATAAGAACATATTCTTTGTTTTGCACTAAGCAAGRGGTTTTATTGCAAAATTCAAGTACAAAGTGCTTTGTGTTCAATAAATTAATTTTTACAAATTAGATATTTTAAATGGCTCTATAGAGATCAGTATCTCAGAATTCCTCCTCTTCATCCAGCCATCAGCCCAGAGTGCTGGTTTTTTTCCTCATTTTCCACTACATAATATAAATAGTATTTATTATAATATTTAACATTTTCACAACAGTAGTACTGGGAACGTCTGTGCACATGTATCCAAATGGATMAAATATACATTTGATTATTTTTTTGCCTCTCTCTCAGAAAGTTTGCTTTTAATTGTTGTAAACAAATTCAACCACTGAGTTGGTCTTAATTGGTGTGTGAACTGCTTAACACAAGGATGACTCCTTAAATAAGGACTTAGGGAAAAATGACTTACTTAAGGCGAAAGGGTGAGTGTGGAAGTCTGAAATTCCACCCCACCAAGGACTGGATGGAGGGGCACTCAAATCCTGCAGATGGCTCCTCCATATCCCATCCTCTGCACCCGCTTCCTCAGCCCAGGCACAGCCACACCACATCCCAAAAATGGTGCTGGGTCCAACTCATGACTAGGAACGGTTCCAAATCTAGGAATTTCAGAGGAATGTACTGGTTGGCCAGGGAAAGGTCAGACCCAGGATTTTTCTCAGGATTTAYGGATGATCTGTATCATCTCCACATCCCCAGCCAGGGGCAAGTTCACTGTCACAGAAGTAATCTGCAATTCCCACTCTTAGCCTGCATCCAGCTTTTCCTGAGTGGGATGGGATCCTCCTCCAGTAAAAGACAGCATCTTTCAGGTCGTTTGAAAAGCAATTTGATGACTAAGAATTGCACAAGGGACCAGATWAAATCACACAGCAAGGAGTGTAGACAACTAGTAAGAAAACAAATGCATTACAGCCACTCAGTGGGAAGATACGAGGTGTGAGGCCCTACCCCAAATCCCTTCAGTACTCAAAACATGGGTTTTAAACAGGAATTGTGCTCAGCTGTCAACAACATCAGATGACACTTTTCAGAAGCAGAACTTAAGAAGTGAATGTGGCAAACAGATGGGCTGTCAGTCCTGCTAATTCACTTCAGAGGATACAGCTGGACTCCAGGGCAGTTATTCCCATTTATGACTGGATTTATGAGAAATGCTAACAAAGTGGAGGAGGAGCAGAACATCCTAAAATTATTATAAAAGGTTCTGAAGTTCTGAAATTAGTATCTTAAGAGTCAACTGTAAACTTATCTTTAGGTCATCTTACGAGTATTTCTATTTCTTTTCTCYATACAAGGACATATTAGAACATATTAATACATTCTGCTTAATAATCCACATTTGGTTTCCCTGYTCATTTCTTCCCTTTCCTGTTCCCTTTCCGAGTAACTTGGAAAACTGTCACTCAAGATCCKACTGAAATGAAGCATTATTATTCTGTGAGAAGTTTATTTTATTAGAAGTTGCCCAAGTGCAACCTCCTCAAGATGAGATTTTATCTCTGCTCCCCAGCACGCAWCAGATCAAGCTCAGTAAATGCAAAAGGACGTTTACACATCCCTGTTTAGGTAAGAAGAATCATAAGGAAGAACATAAAACAAATATAAATAACCCACACAGACCCTATATATAGTAATGCTACCTCTGCTGCAGTTATTTTGATTCTAATGATCTTAGAGAAAATCTTATTGCAGTTAGTTCAATCGCATCAGGAAATCAGCACTGATTCCCTGATTTGGAATTTTGCCCTTCTTTAAAACGGAAGCTCAACATTTGAGAGGAGGTGAGGATTACAGACATTTTCTCTCCAAAAGGAGCAGATCAGCTGCCAATCTGATCCCATAAATCAATGATTCCCAAAGTCTCTTCCAACCAGGATTATCCTATGATCCCACTCTGCCATAAACAGGTTCCAGTCCCTGTCATTCACTGCTGTGTGCAGTCACCCCTCTCCTCTCTCATCCAGCCTGGTCAGCCATCAATGCCCAACTTCCCTGACTCCTGCTCCCACTTTTGGAATTCTGGGATGAAATTTTCAGGAGCTGAATGTTTGATAAACCAAAAAAAACTGCATTTCTCAGCCTGTGAACAGTGAATGGGGAATGTAAGACACACAAAGACACTTCCACTTCCCATCTCTTGCACAACACTTCTCATTCTTCACTGGTTTCCTAAAAGTTCTGAGCCAGAGACTCAGGCATCAAATCCCTAAGTCCTCAAGTCTAAACAAACATCCTCAAGATGAGGGATTTCTGTCTCACATTGAAGGACATAAAAAAAATTAATTCCTGCTGGAATTCTGCTTCTCAGGCATTCCTGAAATGTGGGCAATTCCTTAAAGCATCTCTGGAGACTCCTAGAAAGTCAAATTCCTGAAAAAMCAAACCCAACCTACAGTAAAAAATAAAGGTATCATCTACTTGGTCACACTTCTCAATATAAAATAAGATTTAATCTTCAAAGCAATGACCCAAACCATCTCAACTAATTCCAATTTTGTATTATCTGCAGTAAGAATTAACTATGAGCAATACATAAAAAACTACAATAACCGTCCCTCTGTTGTGATGGGTTTTATTGTACAGGTTTTTATCTGATTTGTACTAAGGACTTATTTATGTGCATTATTTTAATTGTACTGGAAATTTAAATGCAAGTTTCATACACATAAAAATTTGTGACAAAGTAAGTGCAATAATCAAATGTATCCATACCACTGAAATTCCATACATAATAATTAAAAGATGAGCATGGAAAGATAAAACAATGCCTATCACACAATAAATTATAAGCCAAATAATTCAATGGTTGCAAAGTAGAAATAAATCCAATCAAAATTACATAAACGTGAAGTTAAGGCAATGTACACCACTGTAATTTGAAGGCATAAATTTGATAGGAAGACATTAATTAAACCAGAGAAGCTTTTAAAGCTGAAAAAAAATCAAAAGGAAATATAGTGTACATCAAAGAAACACAAAAGGACTAAGACACAGGAATTAGTACCTGAAATATTCAAGCAGACTTAAATCTACCTCAAGGCTATTCTGCGCTTATCTTCTCTCAAATCAATTAAGGTGAGGAATTTTAYTATTTAAATAATAAATAATAATAAAGCTCCTTGAGGGATCTGAGGGAACTAAAGATGCTGCACCTCTGCAGTTCCATGTGTAAACAATTTCAGTCTCATTTGGATAACCAGACTTTGGAAATYCTATTCTTTATTATTGACAACATTSTATATGAACATGAACCAGGAAAATTACAGAAAGGAAAAAGTTGTGATTCTGTGAGCTGGAATTTGCTGTACAAAGTTAAAAAAAAATAAAGATTTTGGCCTTGGGCAATGGGAATAACTCAAAAAAACTTTTAAGGGTTTTACATTGAATATCAACTACAGGGATAGGTCAATAAGACAGCAAAGACAGGACTCTGTCTACACCTGGTTATCACAAAGACACCTCCATGTGAGATGGTCACTGGGCTCTCTTGCATCCAGTGAAAGAAAACAGCATTTTGGGTATGATTTACCTGTTTTAAGTGTCTTTTGATGAACTGAACACACCAGTGCCTGTTTCAGCTGTAACAGCCCAACTGTGGGTATTGCTGCAGCATCAATCTCAGCCTGTTCTAGAGCTCTGTCCCACCCTGTTCCTGGGGCAATGGAAAGTTTGCCCCACGCTCTCCTACTGCTGTGGAAAGAGGAAAAGCACCCTAATTTTATGTCTCTGTGATACACATTCACTGAATTGATTAGAGAGGAACATGTGGGATCCAGGGCACAACTTTACCTACATGTCCAGTCAACATCATTCCTGCACTGAAGATAAATAAAGATAAATCAGCTAAAAGAGTCCAAAGTCCAGGACTCAGACAACATTGTATAAAATATTCTCTAGCTAGAAAAAATAACCTGAGTAAATCTAACCTTGTCTTTAATTGACAAATTCATTTAACACCCCAAATTTGGCAAATTCACACATTTATATCCCTTTCCAAATCAGCGGCAACAAGAAGCTCCTGAAGCCTGTGTACCAAAATTACCTTTCACCAGAAATAATTATCCCCTTTTATTCCACAACTTTGATCCCTCAGAGCAGCATCCACACACAACCCCGTGAATAAAGGATCCTCTGGATTCCTTTTCCATTTCAGAGAGGGAAATTACAGCATCAGCACGAGAAGCCTCCACCAAGCCTCATTTGCATGCAAGAGGCTGCCAGTTGGGTAAAGTTTCTCCCCATTTAGGCAACGCTGTCTCCCAGCAACCCGGGCTGTTGCCAGGAGAAGCCCCGGGAGCGCTTCCTCCGCACCCCCCGGCTGTGAGCCGCATGCTAAGCAGAGCTCCAGGAGCTCCAGGGACTCAAACAACAGCAAATTTTTCATTTTTTAAAAAWTTTTTGAGGGGTTTAGTGATGAATGATGTCACCATTCCTCTCGGGATGTAGTGGGAGGTGATCAGGSAGTGTTATTCCATCAGGGTGGTTACCTGAGGAGCAGCATTTGGCAGCTGGATGTGCAGCTCTCTAAACATATTTCCTRTATGTTTTCCATCTCCCCACCATCCTGTGTGCCTGTTAACTTCCTTTGGGTTGTTGTTTCCCAGCTGCCAAGAGTAATAAAGCACATGCAAACAACAATAAAAGAAATCCCTTTATACTGACTTAAGCTGTGCTTGTCCTTACAGCACCTTCCAAAACGCAAAATGCAATGAGGGAGTTAAAAGAATTCCTATTTTTCCAACAACAGCACAGTATTTACAGCTGGACAGTTGGCTTGAAAAGGAGGTGCTTAGTGTGTAAATGTAACCTGGTAAAGTGCACAAGAAAAAAAAAAAAAAACTAGAAAAAGCCTTGTCAGGCAGGATTTCCAAGGAAATTCATCCTGGGTGTACCTGTAAAGAAGCTGTAACCATAAATTTGAGAAGTTTTTCCAGATAATAAACAACCACTGAGGTGAGGTGCTTTTCTGCTGTACAAACTGCTTTCAATCTTGTATACACAACAAAATTGTAATGAAATTTAATAATTTATGGAAATTGATGGCTTGAGTGTGTTTGAGGCAAAGATTGTGTCCTAGAATGGAGAAATAAGTAATTAACTCTTCTGAGTTGGAAAGGTAAATTGCAACTTGGAAAGTGCTAAACCATATATGACATTGTTACTCAACACACTCCACTGAACTGCAATGGAAGTCAAGTCTCACTTTTTTGACCCATATTTCATAAAAACTCAATAAAAATGGGTAACCAGTTAATATGTAGAATTCTGTACCAGGTCAAAGAAGTGGCAGCAAACTTGAAGAAACCAATCCTCCTAAATCTTAAGACAAACCGTATTTCCTTTGAAGTTTTGTCCTCAGGTATAATCTCATTCAAGAGTCTTTATTTCAGACGTAAAATACAGTGATACTAAATTCATGTCTGAAAAATTTTTTTATTTGCCCAAGATTAAAAACTTTTTTAACCATTAAAGGAAATAAGTATTTTTTTTCATTTTATTCCTTATTTTGAGGATATAGTTTAATGGTGAGSATGGTGGTGAGACAAATGGAAGTACCAGACCACAGGCCATTGGTTTGACCAACCACATAATTTCTGTTCAGTGTCTTAAGAATGGTAAAAAAAGGCTAACAGGGAGAGTATGTGAATCCTCTGTCAAATGACATCTTTAATCAATGTTTTCTTTAAGGAGTGTGATCTGATTCAAGYGAGAATTAATTCATGGCAATGCTGTGCTTCTTTTTACACAGAAGGTCAGACTAAAATTCACCATGACCTCCTTCACATTTGTAATTACTACTCTATTAATCTTTAGATACAAAGCTAAGAAGCTWAATGGGTTTAAACAATCCTAAGGCTCTCTACCCATGAGCTGGACTTCCTCTGCCTCAAAAAAGTCAACCCACTACAGATGTGCAAGAAGATATTTTCTGACACTGCTCATTGGAATAGGAAAACAATAGAAAAAAATATTTTAATTTATTCTTTTAATTTATTACATGCTGCTACCTCAGGATATCTAGCAGAAAAACATTGTGTGTCTATATAAATATACATATACATATATATACATATATATGTTATTCAATCTCTACATTCATGGGGCTCCTTGACTCAGTTATAAAATAAAGTGTTCCTACCACTGTCATATAATAAAATAGTTCGTTAAATAGTGTAAGGAATACATCCTCASACATTCAGAAAACACAGMCATGTTTCAGCAGCAATCAAACTAMAATTAAYTCTGAAAAGCAGAGTYGCACTAGAAAAGCAGATGCAATAAATAATTAAGGTGTGTTTTTACTATAAAGCCCAATATCATATTGCTCCAATATACAAAAATATGAAAGAAATCTTTTTTAAAAATGAATGCAGATGCTCTGCTGCAAAGAAAGGAAACAACACAACAAGGTCTAGAACCCAGACTATTAAATTAATACATAAACTCAGCTTGCTTACAGAAAGAGTAAGTGAAGTTTACTAAAGGGAGGTTAAAGTAAAGTTACCCAAAGAAAGGCCAGGAAAGTGAACAGATTTAGCATTTTCAACTTTCAAAACTCGGACTCTGGGTTATATAGGGATTTATCACGGAATCACAGMATCTCCTGAGCAGGAAGGGACCCACAAGGATCATCAACTCCCGGCCTTGCAGAAGCACCCCAACAATCCCACCCTGTGCATCCCTGAGAGCGTTTTCCAAACACTCCTGGAGCTCTGGCAGCTTTGGGCCGTGCCCATTCCCTGGGGAGCTGTTCAGTGCCCAGACACCCTCTGGAAGAAGAACTTTTTCCTAAAATCCAACCTAAACTTATCCTGACACAGCTMCAGCCCTCTCCTTGGTCCTGTCCCTGGTCACTGAGAGCAGAGTTCAGAGCTGCCCCTCTGCTGTCCCTCAGGAGGAGCTGCAGCCCYTGAGAGGCAGAAGTCTCTYGGAAGCTGCCAGAGGGAGAAAAGGCCCTTCAGGCTGGTCTGAATTTTGATAAAAACTTTTTAAGAGAGTTAAGGAGCAAAACACCACGTAGAAAAAGTGGAAACTTCATCAGAAACACAGAGCTGCTTCATGGACTACAATGCAGAGACCGAATCTATCAACAAAGGGAGGCATAGAAAAGCACCACCTCAGCATTCAGGCACAAAATCAGAGAGGCCAAAGCAGGAATTCAAACCAGCTGGGGCCATAAATGGCAATAAGAAATGAATCCACAAAAATTACAGGAGTAAAAAACAAGGTCAGAAAGAATCAAGGTGCATYGATGAATACAGAAGACAGCCTACAAGTGTGTACAGAAAAGACTGAAGTCCTCAAAACCTCTTTTGTACAAGCCTCCCCAAACAACTGCTTCAAAACCTCTCCAGGCACCGGTACAGTCAGAAAGAAAAGTAGCAAACAATGTGAGGAAAAATGGGTTATGGCTACTTAAAGAAGCTAAATGTGCTTAAATCCAAGGAGTCATGAGGAGCTTTTCCAGAGCTGGAAGGCAAGTTTGCTGGCGTGGCCATCAGAACACTGTGACAGATCAGAAATAATGAAAAACCACAGTGATTGGGGATCTCTGATGATGATTTTTTGAGCTACAGTAACAGCCATTTTTAAGAAAGGAAAAAAAATTGAGGTGATATAGGATGCTCAGCTTCAGTTCAGCCCCAGGAGAGATGACGGAGTGTGTCCTCTTAGAAATTATTTCCAAACAGAGGGAACAAGAAAGTAATCAGGAATAACCAACATATTTACCAAAGGAAAAYTGAGCTTGATCAGCTGAGCTGCCTTTTTAGGCTGAAATGATGGCTCTGCAGATGAAGGCAGAGCAGTGGCTGTAGCCTATGTTGACTTCAGCAGGGCTCTGACACTCTGTCCTACAGCACTTGCTGTGGAAGCTGAGAAAGTCCTGGCTGGAGAAACAGCCTGCACATCAAAAATCAGCAGGACCAGCAGCCTMTGAAGGCAGGGATCAATACCTTGATGTCTGGTGTGCAGCAGGTGACCCCAGGGGCTGCTGCTGGGGCCAGAATCATTCAATATCTGAAACAGCAACATGAGTGATGTGACAGAAAACATGCWCAGCAAATCTGAGGGCAGCGTTAAACACACAGCGAGAACGGGCACGACAAACAGCAGAGATTTATCTGAGGAGACCTGGAAAAATTCCAGCTCTACACCAACAGAAACCTCAGGGAGGTCAACAAAAAGAGCAAGATGATCTCAGAGCTGCTGGGAAGGAGCTGTGGTCCTGTAGATGCCAGGTTCAATGTGCTCTCAGTGCAGAGAAAGCAAACTGTGACTCTGGACAACAGAATTAGGAAAAATCCCTCTTTTCTATGCTGTACTGGCAAGAATTCACCTGTAATACCAGGCCCAAATCTGATTAATTCAGAAGAGACATTAACAACACAGCAAAGGTCTCAAGGGTTAATAGCTGAGTTGATCATCAACCTCAAATTTTGGCTGCCATTCTTTCTTTAACAATTTACATCTTATTTTGACAGTTCACTGGAGGTCCATACTGTTACTAAACACATTACACCACATTTAGTCATTGAAAAACATTTTTAAAATTTGTATGCTTTTTGTACAGCAGCACTGAATTATTCTACCTGTGCAGTTACTCAGCATAAAATGGTGKCAGTGTGTCTTCTGCCCAGTCTTTGGGGCAGTGGAAGTACCACTTTAACCCAGATAATGTGTTACTCTTGGTGTTATCTCTATAAACACACATGGCTTTATATGGCACAAACCCCACCTATGCACCCCCACTTTGAGACTGTTTACTCCACATCACACAAAATATTCTCCCTGCTACTTTTAATTTCACCACTACCTTCAGCTTTTTGCCAAGTATTTCTACAATGCAAGATTTTATTGTCTTGAACACTGGCTTATACCATCACCCATTTACAATTCTTCCAGCAGCACTTAGGCACTTAATGTGTTTAAATATTCATTTTATGCTCTAAATTTGCATGCTTTGTTAGGGTCCATAGGAGTCTGGAGCAAAGATACATTCAAATAACACCATGAGTTCAATGAATACCTTACATATGTATTATCACATACATGAGCTAGAGCACCTTAGTGTCACTAAAATTCCTACTGAACAGCACTGACAGTCGTCTTGGAATGCTTTCAGTCCCTATGACAGCTGTCAGAAACTAAATTTCTTCATTCTGGGTTGCTACTTTGCTTACCTGACAGCACACACCTACTGGAACAAAATCACAGGAAGAATCAGTAGGAATTTAAAAAYACTTCTCAAACAGAATTACAGAATAGTTTGGGTCAAAAGGAGCCTTAAAGCTCATCCAGTCCCACTCCCTGCCATGGGCAGGGACACCTTTCACTATCCCAGGCTGCTCCAATCCCCATCCAGCCTGGCCTTGAACACTTCCAGGGATCCAGGGGCAGCCACAGCTTCTCTGGGCACCCTGTGCCAGGGCCTCTCAACCCTCATAGGGAAGAATTTCTCTCTAGAACACCCAAAGAAAATACACCACATGTTATGCTTTTACGTATTATTATTATTATTCAACAAAAAAACTAATGGCTAGAAAAATCTGTTGAAAACCCTACTGCTGCCTCCAGTAAGAATTAAACAGAAAACTCGTATATGCTCAAGAGAAATTATAGAAAATAATCACAGGATGGCTTGGGTGGAACGGATCTTTCTGCTTATCCAGTTCCAACCCCCCTGCCGTGTGCAGGGACACTTTCCACTATCCCAGGTTGCTCCAAGCCCCGTCCAACCTGGCCCTGAACACTTCCCCTGAACACGGGGCAGCCACAGCTTCTCTGGGCAAACACAAGGCCGCGCTCGCTGGCTGCTCCAACAACCCGTCAATCAAAAACAAATCACAGCGCGAGTAAATCACGACACAAACTCCTTCAAGGGACATTCACCCCCCCCGTCCCTGTCCCCAGCCACCCTTCCACAGGACGCGCCCCCGGCCGCCATGTTCCTTCCCCGCCCCTCAGCGCGCACGCGCCGCAGCGGCCCCGCCCCCGCCGCGAGGGCACCGCGCACGCGCAGCGCAGGGCGGGGGAAGGGGCGCGCGGCTGAGGCGGCGGCGGCGGGGCGGGAATAGGGAAAGGGAAGGGTAAGGGAGTCAGCCCCTACCTGGCACCGCCATGCCCTGGGTTCTTCCGGGCAGCGCTTCGCTCGCCTGCGGCAGGCGGGAGTTTGAGTCGCCCATGCTGGAGGCGGAGCCGTGGAGGGCGCGGAGGAAGAGCAGGAGGTGGCGGTGGCGCGGCGGCATCGCCCGCTGAGGGGGTGAGGGAGCCCCGGGGAGGGAGGGAGGGGCGGGGAGAGCGCCCCCTGCCGGGCGGCGGCGAAAGCGCGATTCCGCTCCGCTGCCTCGGGGGTCCTTCAAGGGCACCCCCTGAGTGCCCTCCGTGATCTTTATCCTAAAATATCCCTTCCCATGGGCTCTGCCCGCTGCGCCGTGTTCCTGCAAGTATCTCTTCGGAATGCTGCTTGCTCAGAAGTCTGCCCGTGGTGTTGTTCCCAATGCTTTGGGAACCCTCATGTGGTCCATATTGCACCCACCTCATGTCCTCACCCGTGTCACATCCACCCTCCGGCTTGTGGTCCCGGTTTTACAGGGGATTTTGCCCACACATTTAGGAAAACAGGCTATACATGCCTTTCATGCAGTAAWGTGCTTTATTTGTACAGTAATCACAGAATGGTTTGGGTTGGAAGGGATACTTAAGCTTATCTCATTCCAATCCCAAATAATACATGAATTTAATTTTTTTTCCGTAGCCTTTCTAGTTGTTGATTCACACTRCACTCTCYTGTGTTATGYTTAGCCAATRTACTGTATCATCCCRATTTTGCWGAGTGWTTTTTCARYGAAGATTCTTCAAGTAACATCTCCAGGAAGAGGTATCTGCACCTATGTTTGCAATAAAAATACAAGAAAAAAACAAGAAGTGAGCAGAGTGTGAGTGCTTGTGGAATATACTCGCTGTGGTTCTGGGGGTAGTACAGCATGTAGTCATACAATCACAGAATGATTTGSGTTGAAAGGGACCTTAAAGTTCATCTYGTTCCAGGGACACCTTCCACTGGATTATACAAAGGATGTGAYGTTAATTTACTGAAAAATTCTTTTGGTTGATTGTGAAAAAGTTGTTGGCTAAATAGAGAAAAGATGGTAAAACAGCAGACTAATGCCTAGTCTGAGAGGAAGGTCAGCTGATTTTCTAAAAAATTGTCAATGACAGATGCAGTTCMATTCAGTTCATAATCAAGCCAGGTCTTACTTGGATACAATATTCTTGAGGCCTAGAATTGAATTCATGTTTATAAAGGCATTGGGTATTTACAGCAATATTGAGAATTTCCAAGTACTCCTAAAAGAATCTAGAGGAGAAGGGAAATCATTTTAGGAGTCATGCTTTCTTCAAAATTAAAAATTCAGATGAGAACCTGAGAGACAAACTGTCCCACCTCTGCTTTCAGGTTCTGTGTTCTGTGTTTGAAAGGTGAGCAACACCCTCTTAGAGCACAGGTAGTTCCAAGATTGCAGTCAATTTTTCAAGTTTTGTTAAGTTGAACAAAATTCCTAACTAGTGATAATTAGAATTTTTGAGGTCAGGACCGGAGAGGACTTCAGGTGAYCTCAAAAAAAGTCTTCTAATAAYTTGGAGAAAATTCACTGAATARTGARTGAATGTAGAGATGCRTRTGATAAATAACTGTTATTTTGGCASCATAAGTTAGAGAACCAGAAATTCTTGATAATGAAGTGTGAATTTTATTAAAACATRTTCACTAATTAATTGTTCTCTCATTATGGTCGCACTGTCATTTCCCAGTTCTTTCTTTGTAAGAAACCACTAARGATTATGACATCCACTGGTTTTGTATTGGCCATCTCTTCACTTTTATCACACCTATCTGCCAACAACGTGTTCTCAAAAAATGCATTGCTCAGTCACGATGGGTGGCAATGGAATTTTCCCCTAGGAATTAATGTCTCCATCTGTGAGCCTGAATTTTCTTTCTGCCTTGTCATGACCATTTTTTATTTCATTGCCACCTTCCCTGCATGAACTGAGGGCCACCAGCGTTGAAGGACAGAAAAATTGGCTCATGTTTGGTTGTTCAGCCTCACAGGTGAAGGGGCTGAGATCTTCTAGAGCCCTGATGTACTCCAAAATTCCAAAATGCTTTACCATCCTCCATGCTGAACGTGCTGTCCATGGGTGTTTATACTCAGTGTATCCCTTAAATCATGGGTGCCCTTTCCAGTGCATTAATTCCTCCAGGAAAAACTGCTTTGTCACCCATCACATCGAGCAGCTTCCTTCCTGAGGCTGAAAACAGCAGAGGGTTGGGATCCAGAGCAGTGACATGATGCTRCTGATGCTGGAAAATTACAGCTTTTGGGGGCAGAAATSAKCCTGGCATTCCCTGTTTGTGTGRCACTTCACACACYGTGTCCCTGCYTTGTCACTGAATCCAAAGTATTAARTGGTAAYAAGCCATYGTGCCACTTAACAAATAAAAACTGATTTTCACAAGGGTTTAGTGCTTGTTGGCTCCATGGAAACAGAAGACTGTTTAAATTTGATAAATCCCRCTTTTATTTCAGGAAAGTGTGGGCTATCCCCTCCTCTTGTTCCAGAGGGTRAGGTCTGGGTGAGAGACTCTGAAAATTACACTCTAACTTTATTTAAAGTTTTCKCTTTTTTTTTAACCTCTCCAACCAAGCAGTAGAACATGATTATTTTTTTATTTATGGTCTATTATGCTTCACACTTGAACATAGACRTTCTATGTACTAACACAGTGAATTAAGAAATACATCAAGAAAAAAGCCTGGATTATGGCACMTACACAGTGCTTGCATTCCCATGTAATTATCGCAGTATTCCCAGCACAGCAATTTTATGGCAGATGCTAAAAATTTCCCATGAAGGTGGAAAAAGAGAGGAGAGAGAGAAAGCAGGAAGAAAAGGGATGCGGGCTTACCTCTCACCTTTCAGTCAGGGCTTTGCACACATTCCTACTCATCCAATCCTAGGAACTTGCTCAAAACAGACACTGTTTTTCCCCAGGACCTGCCATTTTCCTATACATAATCCGTCAGAGTTAAATTTCCTAGTCTTTGTGGTTTGGGACAGATGTGTTTTTCCCATGTAACAAAATCTGCCGTATCTCGAAACWGATAAAGCCCTGTGTGGTCATCTCCGTGGAAATACAGGGATTGGGAGTGCAGGTTTGTGCCGCAGTGTGCATCTCCTGGAAAAGCAATCTTTTTTATCTGAAAACATGCAGTGAAAGAAGATCCTCCACAGGCTTTAGTGGATTATTCAGTGCTTGATTACTGTTAAAAATATGCAGCTTATTTTTAGGTTGGCTTCAGCTCCCACCCGTCACAGCTTAGCTTATCTTCCCTGGAATGAAGCGATTGCTTTTATCCAGGTTTTGTTATCCAGACTTAGCGCTGCAGGCTGCGGTCATCCCTCAAGACAAGATAAACAGGACTCTGGGAGTTCATCACAGTCAAGGATGTTTTCTAATTCTCTCRAGTCATTGCACGTCTCTGGACGCTTTCCAGGTTTTCAAGTGACGTATTTCCTGATTTTTTTTTTTCATTCTTTGATGAAGATGTGAGTAAGGAATCCAGCAGTCTGCTGCTCAGACCAAGCAAGTGCCAGTGTAAACTGGTATCTTGATTCCCTGTTGGGTGCTCATTCATCTGTCCAAGGGCAGTGTTAGACTTTCCAGCCTCACAGATGCATTGCCGTGACTTCTTGAGGGATCCCAAAGGAAATTATTACCAAAGTATAAAAATATAATGTTGATTATGGCAGATATGTAAAAAATCGAGTTGTCACCGTTTAAAACACTAATCTAGACTTGCTCCAGTCCCTTGTCTTTGTTGCTGTTGCTCCTGCAGGCTCTGCTCAGGTGCTGACAGAAATTTCCCCAGTTCTCCAGAATTGATAAAAAATGTCAAATAATGAATCAGAGAATAAAAAAAATATCCTGAGTCAGAAGGGATTCAACAAGGATCATCAAGTCCAACTCCTGGCCCTGCAGAGGACACCCCAACAATCCCATTACAGATGGAGCMTTGTCCAAACGCTCCTGGAGCTCTGGCAGCTGTGGGCCTGTGACCATTCCCTGGGGAATCTGCTCAGTGCCCAAACACCCAGYGGGGGCAAGAACCTAAAGCCCCAACAGGGGAAGATGGTGCCCAGGGTGTGCTCAGGGCTGTTTTGGGCAGGAGCCGTGTCTGTGTGTTCAGCATGGCCCCGTCTGTCCCGGCTCCCCCCACAAAGGGCTGCTTCCCCTGGGGAAGGGCCTGGGTCAGTCCCTTTCCAGGAATGCCTGCACTGCTGGCAGGCACTCAGGCCTGGGGACACCTTGGTGTCCTTTGGGGCTTGGTGGCTCTGATTTGGGGCTTAGTGACACTTTTGCACCTCTTGGGTGCCATTTCCTGGGGCCCTCTGCACTCTCCCCATTCCATGCAGACACAGATGGGTCATGGATGAAATTGTTTCAATGGAAAAACAGAACAGTGAACTTCTTCTACATTTTCATCTTCATCAACAAATACATCTTCATTTGTATCTTCATCTACATCTTCATCTACATCTACAGCTATAACATCAAAAACACCCTGTCCCCATCCCCGAACGATGGGAGGCTTAAAAAGGCCTAATTCTATATCTCTGCTCCACCTCTGCCTGCAGGAGCCTTGTGCTTGCTGTCAGCTCTGRGCAGAGGGTCCTTCTTTCTCTTCTTCCCTCACCTTTTCAGCCCAAGGCCAGGTGCAAACACCCCAGCTGCACTGAGGTGGTGTCAGCTCTGTCCCTGCATCCTGTGATGCCTCCTGATGTTTCCTGCCAGTGGTGSTGCCATGCTCTGTGCTCAGGACAACTTTGGAATGGTGTTCAGTGAGTGGCACCTTCCCAGACCCCCAGAGCTGGGTGATCTTGTGCTGGGGGCTGGTGCCATTGGTGCCTGCAGAATCCATGGGCATGGGGACACTGCTGGCATCGCCCTGACTGGTCCTGGCCTTCAGGGAGCAATTCAAGAGCTTCCACCTCTTGCTGCTGCCTCGGGTCACCACAGGGTCCCTGATGGCTTGGACACGTGTGGCAGAGTGGCTGGGGCTGATGTCCTTGGGTAGTGCAGTGTTACCCAGGGCTGGTGTCCTTGTCCATGGGGACATGGCTGGCCACGGTGGTGTCACTCCATGGCGAGGTGTCTTCATCCACAGGAGCAGGACTGTCAAGGGTGATGTCACCACCTGGGAGAGTGTCCTCATCCATTGGCACATCACTGGACAGGGTGATGTCACTGCCTGCGGGATGGTGCCATCCATGGGCACATCACTGGCCAGTGAGGTGTCAAGGCCTGATGCAGTGTCTTCCTCCATAGATACATCAGTGGCCAGGCTGATGTCCCCACTTGGGGTGGTCTCCAAATCCACGGGGACATTGGTGTCTCTGGGGCTGCCACTGGCCAAGGGTGCCCCTGAGGGCTTGGCTGTGCTGGCCATGCCATGGCCATTGGAGCAGTGCCTTCCCAAAGCCATTTGCACCCCTGGACAGGAGAGAGGGAGTGGTGGGGCCTTGGGGCCAGGGGAGTCTGCTGCGACCCCACAGAGCCGCCCCAAGCACAGACATCACCCTGCTCGGTGCCAGGGCAGCGGGAGCTGTGCCAGGGAGCCTCCCTGCAGGCTGAGCTGCTGTGCCAGGGGCATGGGGCTGCACAGGGCCAGGGCAAATGGGACACTTGGCCCCCAAGGCCTGGCAAAGGAGCTCTCAATGGTCTCTCCAGGGCAGGTGTGGCCCAGGCAAGGCCAGGGGTGCTGGCCATGCCCTGCTGAGCCCATGGGCCACTGCTGGCAGGGGCACAGGGGTGCTTGTGGGGCTTGGTTGGTCCTATGGGATGCCCCAGGCCAGGCTTGGGGGTGAGATGCTGAGGGAACTGAGGAGGAGGAGGACAAGGAGGGARAGGGGCAGGGCAGGAAGGGCAGGSAATGTCCCCACCATGTATCCACTGCCCTGCCCCACCCACAAAAAGAACCCACAAGTTCTGCCAGTTCTTGGGGGGAAGAGAAAGGGTGAACCAGAGTTGGAATTACAGAATYTCCTGAGCTGGAGGGAACCCAGCTGCGTTATTGATCCAGTCCCTGACCCTGCACAGACACCCCAACAATCCCACCCTGTGCCTGGGAACGTTGTCCAAACATTCCTGCAGYTCTGGCAGCCYTGGGGCCCGTGCCCATTCTCTGGGGAGCTGTTCAGTGCCTGACCGCCCTCTGGGGGAAGAAACTTTTCCTCATATCCAGCCTAACCCTCCTCTGGCACAGTTCCAGCCATTCAGCTCCAGTAGGAACTGAGGATTGAAGCTGATATTACATCACTATAAACACACCGACCTCATGATGGGTGTCTCATCACCCATCATCATTGCATTTTGTGACTGATCAGGTAATGAGATCTTTGAAAAAGCCCAAATTTTCAGCAGGACACACAAGTCAGTTTCCCAGTTTTAAAAAAAAAAAAAAAAAAAAAGCAAACTGGTTTTAAGGGTTTTCAATCAAGGAAACCAGACACTTTAAGTGCCACAGTTCTTTTTGGAAACACAAATTTCTGTATCAACAGCTGTATCTGTTAACCCAGAAGGACAGCAAAGATGGTAACACAGTAGAGGATTGACATGAGATGGTTTCTAGAGAGAGAAGGGAAGATTAATCAGTCATTCATCCGCCTTCCATTTGGGATCTAGATGAGCATTGAGATAGAGATTAAGCTACATAAATTATCCTAAAAATGGAACTGACGTAGAAGAGCCATCAGCACTGTACCTCAGGATAATGCAGTGATTTGGGATTTACAGAGAGATGTCAAAAACAATGGGCAATTTTATGGAACACAGTCTACCATATGTGCTAGGCAGAAGATGAAAACACACGATACAGTCTCTGCACACGGATTCTTTATTTTTCCATGGCACTGTAGCACTGATGAGGGAAAAAAAATGCTAATGAAGCTCAAACTCTGCAGGGAGAACCTTTGGCTCTCTCTTTGCTTCACTGGAGTTCAAGGTACACTTTTATCACCATGCAATCCCAGGTTGTGGCTGCCCCACCCCTGGAAGGGTCCAAGGCCAGGTTGGATGTACTTTGGAGCAAGCTGGTCTGGTGGAAAGTGTCCCTCCCCATGGCAGGGGGTGGAATGGGATGAGTTTTAAGGCCCTTTCCTACCCAAACCATTCCATGAATCTGTGACAGGCACCTGCATTTTGGTGGCCCATCTGCCTGACATCAAAATTCTCACTTTGCAGCCCAAGCTTTAGCAGATACCTCCTTCAACAGAGTGGCTTCTCACAGCTCCATGAATTTCCTAGGATTAAATTCCCAACAGCTGAGGCTCAGCCTGGCAGTTTTTAAATCAAGATTTCCCACTCTGGTACAGAATATTCCGTAGGTAAGCTTCATGTGAGGACAAAGTCTTGGGTACATCAAGTGGCTGGTGCTGTTCATGTCAGGTTAGATGGTCATTGGCATCGTCCTTGCCTAAAATCTGGCATTTTAATTCAGATTTCACTAGTTTGTGTCATCATGACACAACCCTTTTTTCATAAAACTGCAATTTTGGTAAGAAATGTCTCAATAAATATTTTCAGTTCACTTGGGGGTTTTTGCGTTTTTATCACCATGAACTCTATTTTTGCAGGACTGACTTTAGGAACATTTTTTCCTTTATTTAACTAAGAAAGTTGAAGAATTTTAAAGCAAGTTTTAACCTCATAAAAATGTTGATTATATTACACATTGACTAATGATTCCAGAATAAATTGACTCTTTGGCATATTATCCTTCACATTCCCCATCCTAAGCAGTGTTTTACATTCTCCAYTGCAGATTTTCCTTATTGAGCACATAGACCTCAAGATTTCATCCTTCTCTTACTAAAACCTTTTTTCTTTCTGAATCCAAAATTCTTATTTGCTCAAGTATTTGCTTTTAATCATTGAAAGTCACAAGTCCATTCATAAGCAAGTGACTGAAGTATATTAATGACTTTGATTTATTTAAATTGCCATTTGTGAAGAAATAAGCATGATATAAAGCTATCATTATTGAAGGAATAAGCATGAAAACAGGTAAACTGTTAATTTTGGGGTAACATTTCACCAAGGTAACTGCTCTGCTGAAGGTACTGGAGGGATTGGGCTGGAAAATGCAAGGGTATGGTGAATAATTGGATTTCCTTTTTATCTCCCATAATAATGATTTTTAAAAAATAATGGGATCGGTTATATTTTTTGGTGGAAAATTAAGGATCATACCTACGCTCTGGTGGTGGTTCTAAATGCATTGCCTTGGCTTCATCAGTGGGTGCTGGTTTGTGTTCAGTGGCACTGATGACTTTATAAAAACAAATGACAGAGTTGTTTACACTGCTCTGCTAAAGAAAATAATTTGATTTAAAGGTGCTGGTTTCCTAGTTAAAAAAAAAATAAATAAATAAAACAGAAAAAGAAAAAAAATCCAACAACTCTTGTGCTATGTGCTGTAATAAGCTTTTTATAAATGTGCTCATGTGGTGCTGAGCGGAGCCCGCTGTGCCGACACCATAAAACCGAGAGGGAGCTTCATCAGCTCTAAGTGCCATCGTATATTCCCTGCAGCAGCATTCCCCAGGATTAATAAAGTTTGTAAGAAATACACAGGCAAAAGATTAAAAATACATGCATGATACTACCCGTGGTAATAAAAGCTGATGTTGTTTGGACTGCTTGTTTATTGGCTTGCCCTAGATGAGATGTTTTAAGGTGAATATGATTGAAGAGATGAGCTTTCCCTCAAGGCCCTGCTTTTCCCTGCCCAGCAGCTTCCCAGGGATGCTGGTCCAGGGCTGCTTCCCTGAGCCCTCTCGTGGGCTCCTTCCTCCACTGCAGCAGCACATCTTACAAATGAGGCATTTGATATTCTCCAAGAAGGTGMTCTTTATGGAATGTGAGCTGTCTCCTCATCTCCCTGTGTAAGAAAACAAGTAAAAATAAAGCAAAATTAGTATTTCATTAAAGGCATGAAAAATTTGTAGGGCTTTGACCACAGATAGCTTGTTTTTTGTTGTGGCATCCAGSAGTAAGGGTGATTACGGAATTGCAACACAGAAAGCTCTTCTGGGAATAGATCTGCAATACAGCCTGTCACTCCTTGGCAAATGCATTCAGGTGCTGATGGAAATGGAAAGGTTGTGTATTTGAGGTGGTTTCATTGGAAAAATCATAATAAAGTGGATTAAGAGACACCTGAAATGCTTCTTAGTGTTAAACAAAAATATCAGGACATTTCCTGACAGCATCTGGATCCTTGAGGGAKATTGAATGCTAGGTAATATTCATTTGGAAAAAATAAATTAGCACCATATGTAAAATATATCTGAYTGCCCATTAGATTATCTGTAATCATCCATGGGATGTTCTGACTTTTGATTCCGTTCTTTATCGGAATGGCAATGCTTAAAGGAAAGCACAGGTCCAGATCATTGAGTCAAAGGATGTTTTTTTTGGGAAGGGACCTTAAAGATCACCCAGTGCCAYCCCCTGCCATGGGCAGGGACACCTTCCACTATCCCAGRTTGCTCYAAGCCCCATCAAACCTGGCCTTGGACACTTCCAAGTATAAAAATCCTTCGGTATTGAAGTTCTGTTGGTACATAGATGTTTTAGTCCCAGGGAAATSAGTAGGACTTTGCTACCTCTTCTGACCCCCAGGAAGTTACATCCCAAATGAGACACTCAGAACATCCCAAAGTGAGGATCYGWSCAGCCTGCTCTAGTGGAAGGTCCCTGCCMRTWGCAGGGGATTGGACTGGATGACCTTTAAAAGGCTYCTTCCAGCCCAAACTGTTCTATTATTCTGTGAAGGCCATAGTGAGCTGGTGCAGGTGTTGTTTATTAAATTTATTTTTTCGTGTTGATGAGGTAGAATTACAAGGCTGGTTTAGAAATGGGGATGTGAAGAGGATTTAAGTGCAGACCATCCACAGAAGAGTATTCCAACAATTGTGTGGCGTAAGGCACCAAAATGAGCCTGAGAGGATTGGCAAACAATGCAGAGGAGTGGGCTGTTATCAAACCAGATTAGAGAGAAGAGTAGGACAGGGGAAACAGGGATGTGGAGAGCTGCAGAACTGGGCATAACTTTTAGGGTTGTCAACAGCAATACTTTTCATAGACAAAGTACACAGAGCATGATTTACAGCCAATGTGCACGGATTAAGCAAAGGTTGTGACTTTCAGCAGCAATGTTCTTGGACAATCAAGTGTCCTGCAGCTGCTGTGAATRAAAATTCACCATTTGTCATATCTCAGTAATTGCAGTCCCTTGTACCTTCTATTCTGAGTGTAGGAGGTTATAAATATTGTTGATGACTCAGCATTTGCTTTAGACTTTTGGGCTTTACCAGTCGTGTTTGCACTCCTTATTCCTGTTGTCACTGTTTGTCAGTGTGAGCCCTCACCCAATGGAGGAGATTTGCAGTGAAGTCTGGGAGACATTTGCCTTTAGTTCAATTCACACCAATTTGGACCTTGCTTTCATAAAGTTTTTTAAAATTGCTTTTACTTTTCATTGAAAAATGCAAAAGAAGAAAAAGATTATGCCRTTTTTGCCTCTCTTTGGGAAGGGCATGTTCCTTCAAATATTTTCCAGGATGGCTGGAAGGATACAAAAATCCTGATTTGGGGATGAGCAGTTCTGGCACAAATACCAAGAGACGACACTTCCATCCTTAAAATAAGCCCCCCGACATAAGTGATAATTTAATATACATCATGCCATCTGCTTGCAGAACTGTGCAAGCTGCTCCCAAAGAAGTCAAWGGGAAATGCATTTTTCCTATTATTTTAAATATTCTGGGATCAATCTTGATGTCACAAAGGCAGGCTATAGTCACCTTTCCCCAAAGACAAATGCAGCTTGTCATTAGAGAGAATAACCACTGCTGCAAACTCACCATTTCTCCTCCTCCTCMTCTTCCCKCTGCCCTTCCCAACCCTCGGGATGAAAACACAGGGTGCTCTGCCAGTTAAAAAAGCAGATGGGGAAAGGAGAAGGTTTCAGAGCTATGAGGCACAGGAGCCCTGGCAGCAGCTTTTCCCTTTATCCATCGTGAGATTCCATCTTGGAAACTTTTACTGATCTTGACCTGACCTTACAGGAACGTGTCAGTGGCTTTCGAGGTTGGAGGAAGGACTCATTTCACAGTTGTCCCTTTATTCCAGGGGTTGGGTCGAGCCTTTCAAAGGTATTTTTGTGTCTGAGTCTTCTGCTGCCTCGCTCCAGGCTCACTGGAACTTAGGAGGACAGCACGGACTCCACTGAGGAGTTTTCTCTTTCTGAGGAAATCGCTCACCACTGTGTGCAGGAAAATGAGAGACTGAGGCCAAGTCTTGCCCAGAACCTGCTCCTGGCTGGTGGTGAACCTGCAGCTCAGGCATTTGCTCAGATAATCTCTGGATCTTGTCCTATGAAATTATAATTGTTCCCTGTGCACCTCCTTACATGAAGGCAGGTTTTGGTCTTCAAACATCCGTCACTCCTTCAGCTCAAGTGTCCCGTTTAGTCAAATTCTCCTCTTCTCTCATTAGTGCTGTTCCACAGCTTCCATCATCCTTGCTCCTGTCATTCATATTTTCCCAGCTTCCCAAAGTCCTTTTTGAGGGGGAAGGAAGGAGACCCAAACGGTGCAGATTTTCAAGGTGCAGAGGCACCAAAATCTGCAGATATGCAAAGCATTCCTGGCTGGAAAGGACCTTTTGTTGTTTATACTCAAATCATAGAATCTCCACTCAAATCACAGGATTATGGAATGGTTTGGGTCAGAAGGAACCTTAAACCTCATCCAGTTCCACCCCCTGCCATGAGCAGGAACACCTTCCACTGTCCCAGTTTGCTCCAAGCCCTGTCCAGCCTGGCCTTGAGCACTTCCAGGAATGGGGCAGCCACAGCTTCTCGGTTCTAATTCCAAGCAACTTTCTCTGCCCAGACACTTTGAATTCAAGTTCMTTCTTTGATCCATCCACTATGGCCAGCAGATCAGAAGTTCCTCATTTTACACCCTGCTCCTCTCTTGGCCCTCCACCCTGCCTGGCAGGCTTCCTAATCCACTGGTGTTTGGAAAAGGATTGATAATTCATTCCTTCTCTTAGAAAGTGGTTCTTCAAATCTCTTTGTCTACCTTTTAATAGAATGCCTGCTCTCTATTTTTTCCGTGTTTGAACACCAAGTCTTCTTACTTGTAACAGCCTCCTTCGCTCTGATCTTTAATTACAGTAGCTTTCTTCTGGTCTTTTTAAAAGTCTTTTTTGATACACTCCGAGTATCTTCTCTGAGCCTCTAATATGGTGTCTTTAAACAATATCTCTGCTGCTTGCAAACATTTCACCCCGCCGTGGCTCGTACTAATTTCCTTTGAACAAGTCGCCTCATTTTTCGTAGGGCTCCTTTTTAAATCCAGCACAGTGCTGGTGATATTTTTGGCTGCCTTGTTCCTGTGACTATACTGGAGCTCAGCACATTATGGCTTCTCCCACAGACTCYCTCTTTGATAACACCATAATGATCCTGGGCTGCACAAGGAGTTCTTTCTCCAACGACTAAATCTCCATGGAATATTTGTTCACAGGTATCTAAACATTCGCTGYCAGTATCCATTATATTTATCCAGAGTACATGAATGAAAAGGTTTCCCCTTTTTTACTGGTTCTT
The DNA here is from genome assembly GCF_030028575.1 of Malurus melanocephalus. Lineage (NCBI taxonomy): Eukaryota > Metazoa > Chordata > Aves > Passeriformes > Maluridae > Malurus > Malurus melanocephalus. Next base: position 69,633 of record NW_026623586.1, on the reverse strand, counting down.
GTGCACCCACAGTGTCTCTGGGCTCCTTTAGGACACCTCAGGCAGTGTCACTGTCCTGGCCAAGCCATTGAGGAGTAGCTCTGTTGTCATCCTGCTCTTGGCTTTTGCCCAAAGAGATCTTCACTGCTTCCAGCTGTGTCTTTCTCACCTTCCATCRTACCCTTCGCTCCAGAACAAACAATCCTTGGCAAGGATTCAATCTCCAGACAAACACCATCCTTTACGCTCACACCAGGGCACTTGGACAGCCAGGAGGGATGAGCTGAAGGTCRGGAGAGCAACTTCAAGCTGGGAGCTGGAGTTTGGACTCTCAGCAAGAAAAGGACACTGTCTGGAGGGTGAGACATGCTGTTTCTAATACACTTCATGAAATGAGWCTGAAAATTGGGCTCTGAGCAACCTGCTCTAGTGGAAGGTGTCRCTGCCCATGGCAGGGGCTTGGAAGGAAATGAGCTTTAATGCCCTCTCCAACCCAAACCGTTCAGTGATTCCCTGATTCTATATCATACATCTCATGTAATATAACTCAATATTGCTTTATGGCTATATTTGATGCTGGTTTATGTGCATTTGCTCATTTTTAGGGGACTAAATCTTTTCTCAGCTCTACTTTTTGGAGGGGATTGCCCCCAAACCCCAGTGGCATTGTTCATCTGCACATTCTGGAGCAGCACAAGGCCCTGGTGGGATTTGGGCATTGTCTTCTTCACTCTGTGAGAGTGAAGCTGCTGATTTGGGAATGGAGTTGGAAAACATTTCKATGCCAGGAGCTTTGTGTATTTGCTGCGGAGCTCTTACAGGTGTGCTAATGAGAGGCTCTGCTCATCACAAGCCTGAGACCTTGGAGAATATTAGTAAAAATGCCAATTTGCATGTCTTGGGGTTAATTGAGGAAATCTCCGATGGAAAAATCTTGCTGTCACTACAGAAGCCAGTTCTGAATACAAATTGTGTGTCTCCGTTGGATATTGTGAAACCTTTCCAACTTYGTTGCAAACCTGTAGGAACAAGGACTGTTGTTGGCTCCCAGAAGTTTTCCTAAAATTTCAGACATTTTTTATCTGTGTTGACATTARCATGAGAGCCCTAGACCAAGCATGGAGAATATATGGGATCCTCCATGAAAAAAAACAAGAAAGGACCATGAATATTGTCTCAGATATTCCCCAGACTGTGTGTTTTTCATAGGAAAAAACACATTTCTGCATGCAAAATGCCAATTCTTTTCAAGTTGGTCAACTCTCTTATTTCATGCTTCTACTCTAATCCAAGTTTCTTGCATATAAAACTCATTACTGGGTGTTTTTATCTTTGCTTGAGCTGAGCAGTTGTTTGACAAGATGCAGTTTTCTCATTGAGAAGCAAGGAAGCAGAGAACCGGTTCATTCACCTGATCCTTATTAAGAATCCATGCAGGTTTTTATTATCCCAGGATCACAATGTGTTTTCTCATCACCTGATCTTCCAGGGGGGGTTTCTTTCCTTTTACAGCTGTTTTATTATGTACCACTGTAAGATTACCACCAACAGTGCAAGGCACAACCAGAAATCCYGAATATTTCTCCGTTTAATTGCAAATGTTTTGTGATGCTCTGATCATTCCATCAGCCATTGGGGGATTTTGTAAATGTCTTGCTCCACATTATGTCTGTATAATTAACTGCTCTTGTTGAAACACCTAATTTTTGGAGGAGTTTATGGAAGAACACAAGGGAGAGGCATGAGTTTGATGCTGATTTTAAATGAATTATTCCTTGGCTTTCAAAGTTCRCTTTTAGTAGTTTTGACATTCAGTCTTTCTTTTTTTAAACCAGCATGTCCTATGGAACAAAAAGATAAAAAATTAATTAGAAAAGACAGGAAAAGAAAGCAAAAAGGCCAAATTTTCCCCTCAGCRAAAGTTTCTCAAAACCAAACTCAATTCTGCTGAACCTCCAGCAGAACAGGAAAGTTTTACCRAATTTCTTTCACTTTCCTTTCTCTGGGTCGCTCATTTGAGCATTCCGACGGGGCCGTGTGACGCTGCTGATTTCAACGTGTCGCAAAGGGTGTAATTAAAAGCAGAATTCTGCCTTGATTATGGCTCTGATATGTGCACTTGCCAGCAGTTGGAAGATGATGAGCTCTAAAACCACRGAACCGTGCAAAGTGCTGCGGATAATGCTGCGTGCCGTGGTACRGATGAGTGACAGGACAAGAGGACACGGCCTCAGGGTGTGCYAGGGGWGGGTCAGCTTGGAGATYAGGARGAATTTGTTCATGGAAAGGGTKGKCARGGATTGGCAGGGGCTGCCCAKGGAGGTTTGGAGTCCCCATCCCTGGAGGTGTCCARGGAATGACTGGAGGTGGCACTCAGTGCTCTGGGCTGGGGACAAGGTGGGAATCRGTCACAYRTTGGAYTCRATGGTCTTGGAGGKCTTTYCCAACCCAAATKATTCTGTGCCCTCATGTRGGGTGAGTCTCTACTTAATGCCACAGAGGCACCTGTAGGGGCAGAAAATCTTGGGGTGAAACCCCAGGGAGGTGCTGGAGCCATGTCTGGGGTTGGTGTCATTGCGATGCCTCTCCAGTGTTCCCTTGGGTGAGTCCCAATTCTCCAGGGCCAAGAGAATGCCCAGAGAAGCTGTAGCTGCTCCATCCTGGAAGTGTCCCAGGCCAGGCTGGACAGAGTTTGGAACACCTTGGAATAGTGGAAGTTGTCCCTGACCATGATGGGGGTGGGATGAGATGATCTTTAAGGTCTTTTCCAAMCCAAGCCACTCTGTGATCCTATAAAACACCACTTTCATGAAGTAAGGATGAGCTTCAAGGCTTATGTTTTCCCCCTTGCAAAGGAGAAAACTGTGTTTTTCCCCTTGCAAAGGCAAGGGGTGTTGAGAGGATAAATAAAATTAATTAGTGCCTGAAATAGTAAAGATGCACACTACAATTAGGAACTGCACAATGAGGACAGGTTTCAAGATCTGTCACAAGCTGCTGATGGAGAAATAAAAACCTTTTTTTTTATCAGGTTTAACATGGGAAAAGCAACCCAGGCAGACTCTTTTGAAGAGAAATTAGGAACAAAAGAGAACACATGTGGTAAAATGTTATAATAGTCAGAGCCAGAAGATCCTACTCATTTCCTGTAGGAGGAAAGTCACCAAGAACTGGAAAGGGGAAAGCCCACATGATTAAAGGAAGAACAAGATTGACTTCTCCCTGACTGACAGTCTGCATCAATGCTGTTCTGTTCCAAGACTCCTGTTCCCAAGGTAGTACAATCCAGCCAAAGATAAAACTGCAGAAAAACAGAGGGAACATCAAAGATTCACTTACTGATGCAAGAAAGAGGCAGAAAATTAAATCTCAGGTGGCAAATGAAGTTTCCACTCTTGCGAAGGTTGACCAGAAAGGTGACCCTAGATATGAGATATGAAGCAGCAAGTGCAAGACTGGGAAAAATGGGATGTTGTGGGTGTGTTTAACATGTGACACACACAGYTCTGGCAGGGTGTTGAGCTCCATCTCCACCTCTAGTCACAAGGTGGGTATGAGCTGGATGAAGCCACAGCAAAGCTGCTGCATCCTCAACRTTTATGGTAAAATTAATCCTTTAAAAAATACATGTTTCCCTATTTACTCTTTGCTGTGAAATGATTTTAACGTTTCAGTGACTTTTTTAGTGTCAAAATCAGCTTATATAGATGTGTTTGCATACAGTCAAATAAAAAGACATGTAAATATCTGTATAAATAGATATATATAAGTAGATATATATAAGTAGATATATATATCTGTATAAATATATATATATATACTCTCACCCATCTATACTTCTATATACAACTTTATGTGATGGGACCCACACACAGAACTCATTTCCTTGCCAGACCATAACTTTTTCTTTGACCACAGACGTTTGAGTAAATTTTCTGGGACCAGGATTAAACTTTCAAAGGAGGCTTGGCATATCCCAGAACTGTAAAACCATGAGCAGGAGCTGTCTCAGCACCTCTGTGTGCTGTGTCTCCTGGGATCTATGGTGTCCCTGGGAATGAGTTCTGGCCTTTGGCTGTGCCTGGTGAATTTTGGGGTCAATGTGAGTTGGCAAAGACTGAAACTAGGCCAGGGAATGTGCTGACCATTTGTCTCTGCCCTCACAGCCTCATAGCCTGGCACTTCAGGCCTTACCTGGACCTGCCCTTCCAAGCTAAAGGGCCATGTTTCCTCTAATTTATTATTTAAATGCCAAGTAAAGTTGAAAAGCTTCCCATGAAGAAAGATAATCCACCTGTAACCCATCCTGGGATCAAAGCCCTGCAGAGACATGGGGGCTGAAATTCTTCAGAGAAGGGAGGGCATAAATACCTGGTATCCAGCATCCTGCTAGGGAAACCCTTCCCAGAATTAATGAAACCCATTCCCAGAATTAATGAAATAAAACCATCCTCCAATTCTCTGGATTGTGCTGGTTCTGACTCACTAAAACCCGGACTGAACCTCTGAAGTGGGATTGATGGGAGAAACCTAAAACATGAGCCATGACAAGTTCAGTGCCCAATCTTATAAACTGGGTTTCAGAATGGCACATTTAATTTAACCATTAGAGCCATGAGATTCACCCAAATTCCTCTGAGAATTTTGTTCACATCTCCTCACTCTCTGCCCTGATGAGAGTGGGAATCACACAAATAAAGACATGGCAGTGCTGGGTTCTGTGTAGAAGTGGCCTTCTCCGAGCCTGCCCTGTTTCCAAAATCCACAATCTCTCTGCAGCAAGGTGCCTCTTCCATCAACCCTGTGTCAGGGGGGGTTTAGGTTGGATTTTAGGAAAAGGTTCTTCCCCCAGAGGGTGTCTGGGCACTGAGCAGCTCCCCACGGAATGGTCACGGCCCCAAGACTGCCAGAGCTCCAGGAGTGTTTGGACAAGATTGCCAGGGTGGGATTTTTGGGGTGCCTGTGCAGGGCCAGGTGTTGGATCAATGATCCAGGTTGGTCCCGTCCAGCTCAGGAGATTCTGTAATTCCAACTCGGGTTCACCCTTTCTGTCCCCACCAAGAGCTGGCAAAAGTTGTGGGTGGGACAGGACAGTGGGACCCCCATCATTCCATCCCTGGAGATGCTCCAAAGCAACATCCAGAGCTGTGTCCAGTCAACAGAGCTCAGTGGCCACTGAGCGTGAGTGACCATGGCCCTGCCAGCTCGGTGGCACCGCTGTGGCAGCTGGAGCTCCCCCATGGCCCAGCTCCTGCACTGCTTCCTCTCCCCCAAGCCTTTCTGCAGCACAGGTAGGGCCTGACCATGAGCCTGGCAGCCCAGGGACACACTGTGGGGACATTCCCAGTCCTTCCTGTCACAGGAGACTCCCCCAGTCCTGAGTCCCCAGCTTTCCCTTTCCCCTGGGCAGGTGTGACTTCAGGCAGGCACTGCTCCAATGGCCATACCAGGGCCAGCACAAGCCCTCAGGGGCACCCTTGGCCAGTGGCAGCCCCAGAGACACCAATATCCCTGTGGGTTTGGGGACCAACCCAAGTGGGGACATCAGCCCAGTCACTGATGTATCCATGGAGGAAGACACTGCACCAGGCCTTGACACCTCACTGGCCAGTGACGTGCCCATGGATGGGGACCATCCTGGAGGCAATGACATCACCCTGTCCAGTGATCTTCCTACAGATGGCACCATCTCTCTGGAAGTGACATTACCCTGTCCAGTGATGTGCCCATGGATGGCACCATCCCACAGGCAGTGACATCACCCTGTCCAGTGATGTGCCCATGGATGGAGACCATCCTGGAGGCACTGACATCTCACTGGCCAGTGATGTGCCTATGGATCTCCCAGGCCATGGTCACCTTAAAGATGGTGACATCTCATGGGTCACTGACGTCCTGATAGATGAAGACACCTCCCCAAATAGTGACACCGCCTTGGCAAGTGATGTCCCCATGGACGAGAATGCCCTCCCAGGTGTCAATAATCTAGTGAGCAATGACATCTCACCAGCCATTAGTGTCCCCATGGACAAGGACACCGGCCCAAAGGGTAAGACCGTGCTACCCAAGGACATCAGCCCCAGCCACTCTGCCACACGTGTCCAAGCCATCAGGGACCCTGTGGCAACCCGAGGCAGCAGCAAGAGGTGGAAGCTCTTGAATTGCTCCCTGAGGGGCAGGACCAGCCAGGGCAATGCCAGCAGTGTCCCCAAGCCCATGGACTCTGCAGGCACCAGTGGCACCAGCCCCCAGCACAAAATCACCCAGCTCTGGGGGTCTGGGAAGGTGCCACTAACTCAATAAAGCATCTCCAAGAATTCCAAAGTGGTCATGAGCACAGAGCACAGCAACATCGCTATTGTGAAACCTCGGTATCCACTGCAGGATGCAGGGACTGACCTGCCACCACCCCAGGGCCATGTGCCCAAACATGGCAAAAGGCTGGAAAAGTGAAAAAAGAGAAAGAAGGACCCTCTGACCAGAGCTGATGGTGAGCTTAAGGCTCCTACTGGCAGAGCCAGGGTAGAAATGTTAAATTAGTCATTTTGAGGGCTCCCATCGTTTGGGGATGGAGCCAGGGGCTCCCATCGTTTGGGGATGGAGCCAGGGGCTCACATTGTTCGGAGATGGAACCAGGGTATTTTTGATATTGTAGATGTAGATAAAGATGGAGGTGTAGATGTAGATGTAGATGAAGAGGAAGATGAAGATAAAGATATAGATGAAGATGTAGTTGTAGATGAAGATGCAGATGTAGAAGTTCACTGTTCTATTTTTCCATTAAAACAATTTCATCCATGACCTGTCTGTGTCTGCATGGAATGGGGAGAGTGCAGAGGGCCCCAGGAAATGGCACCCAAGAGGTGCAAAAGTGTTGCTGTGCCCCAAATCAGAGCCACCRAGCCCCAAAGGGCACCGAGGTGTCCCCAGYCTGAGGGACTGCCMRCAGTGCAGGCAYTCCTGKAGGAGGACTGCCCCRGGACAAATGGGATTTTTAGTCTGAATGTCAAATGTTTTTATTCACCTCATGGTTTTTGCAAATGCTCCRTGTTTTTYRTGACTCCAAGAATCCTAGGCCAGTTTGGTTTGGAAGAGACCTTTAAGATCTTCTAGTTCCAACCCAGTCCTCCACGAGGAATTAAAAAGTTGCTTCCAAAATGGAAGTTGATTTTCTCATGCAAGGAGATAACTGGTAGTTCCTGGGAGAAGGTCCCAGGATTATCTTTTAAATTGTGAGATTTGCAATGAAATCATGGGCGGTAGTGACCTCACATTTCTGCCTGGGTAGGACATTGTGTGTATTTCATATCCTAAAGGTACAACAGTAAAATATTTCAAAAAGAAAATAAATGTAATGTATTCATAATTGCTAATGTGATTGAGAATGTACATTTAAGAAATGTAATGGCATAAACCTGAAGAAATCTAATTCTGAAAGGAAGCTGTCTAAATTTAGAGTGATGTAGTACTAATTAATCCATTTAGCATTCCATGCTGGTTTCAGCCCCAGGAATGACTAAACAGAGGACTGCCCCCAGTTTAGGAGGGGCAAGGAAAATGAAAGAGGTTATAGACATAAATATATGGGTGCTTTTTCTGTCAGGTCAGAACAGATCATCTCTGATATCTCCAACAGAGGTATTTTTTTCCAGGTCAATTTGCACTCTCTGGGTTAGATGGAAATGCTTTTCAGCCAAGTGAGGGCTGAACTAGACCATTATCTCAGCTTGCTCCAAGTTCTGTCCAACCTGGCCTTGGACACTTCCAGGAGCAGCCACAGCTTCTCTGGGCACTCTGTGCCAAGGCCTCTCTACCCTCACAGGGAGGAATTTCTTCCCAATATCCCATCTCTGGTTTGGTGGAAGGTGTCCCTGCCCATTCCAGGGGGTTGGAATGAGATGAGCTTTAAGGTCCCTTCCCACACAAACCATTCTGAGATCCTGGGATTCCATGGAGTATCTAATTTAGRGGAAAGTGTGAGGGAGCTCAGCCTGTTCAGCCAAGCAGAGAGGACTGAGAGGGGATCTTATCAATGCACAYAAATATCTTAAAGGGCASCYCTCGAGAGGRCAGGATCAGGCTCCTCTTGTGGTGCCCAACTACAGTGCAAGGGGCAGTGGAGACAAAYCAAAACATTCAGGAGTTCTGTCTGAATATGGGGAAGAACTTTCTTACTCTGAGGGTGACAGAGAATTGGGAAAGGCTGCCCAGGGAGGCTGTGGAGTCTCCTTCTCTGGAGATATTCCAAAGCCACCTGAATGAGGTCCTGTGTGACTTTCTCCAGTGACCCTTGCACTCTCTGAAAGCCCCTGTCGACCCCAACCCTTCTGTGATTCTGAAAATAGAGGTCTGCTCTCAGGCCTTAGTCCTGGGGGAAAAAAACAACAAAATTATGACAACAACAACAACCAAAACAAAATCAAGCAAGAAGGAAGAGTAATTGGGACCATGGGACATAAATCGAGTCAGAAATAAAATCCATTATAACTACTGGMCTTTGGATTATGATAACTTCCATATAAGCTGTACAGCAGGAGATTCTTGGTGAAATCTGTGGGTATCAATGAGTTCTTCTCAACTGAACAGCATCAAGTCCCAGCTTTTTTCCTTTCTGTCAAATACTTAGCCTGTTGTTTAACTGGTTTTTTTCCTTATTATTTATTTTTCCCCCTGCTCCTTACGAAAACCTGATAATTGTTTTCAAAACCCGCTTAAAGTCTGAACCAAGAAGTTCATGAATATTGAGATCTCGTACAGATCTCACTGAAACACACACAGCTTCATTCTCCACRAAGCTTGCAGTGAAAAGGAAGGAATTACAATGTAGGATTGAAGACTGAAGCATCATCTGAGTATCTTGTCATAGAGAGCAGGAACGTGGAGACCCCAGAGACAGAGCTGTCACTTGAATTAAAAGCAYTCAGCGTCAAGGGACATTACCCTCAGGGACTGGGGACAAGGGAATTTTTCTCTCTGTGCTGGTCAGACACATAAAGCAGTGGGGCCCTGCTCCAGGTGTGCAGGAGATGGTGAATAACAATCAGGCTACGCTTGAGCTGTCGCTGGGTCTGGGCAAACTCTGTCCATGAAAATATCCACTGGGAAGTCCCAGGACTGGGACCATATCAGACAGTGTGACAGGGAGGTCTCCTGRGGGATTGCCATGCTGGGATGAGCATGGTCCTCTTGGCCTCTAAAAAAAAAAAGTTTTGAAATTCAGAATATAATACATATATACATATATTTATACACACTTCCATCTCACTCTGTTCGTATAAATAAGGGGTTTTTTTTTCACATTAAGCACTTTCTTCATGCCCAGCTTGGCCTTCAGGTGCTATAAAATGATGTGCCAGGGTTGTCTGAGCTCTGCTGGCTGCGGTCATGAAGCCACAGGGAAAAAGGGATCRGCAATGAATGCGTCTTCGCTGGAATTACGTAATTACTTTCTTCAAGCTAAAAGTATTTCGAGTGTTTGATTGCCAGTGCTACATAACAATCTGGAGTAATTATATAATTAGCAAGAAATTGCAGCTCCCATTAGGTACTTAGGAGAAGTCAGATTTAGGTTTGATTTTTTAAAAAGGTGGGAAGTTGTGCACATGTGGGTTTTTTGCATAACGATATGACCTCGAAGAAGTGAGGGAGTCGATTTTTTTCCTTTCCATAAGGGAACATTTCGGCGTTCATTTAGAAAATAGATCAAGTAAGACTTGTTTGAGAAGATTGAGAAATCTAGTGAAATTGGTGATTTAAAAGTTCATTAGGATTAATTGCTTCCAATTGTTACCAGAAAGCTTGCCAGGAYAGGTGATATTGGATTTCAATATCCCTCTGAATAGAAAAAGAATTGGATTAACTCCAGGAACAATCTTGCTGGGGAGAAGGCCAAAGAGTGGTTTGGGTTGGGAAGSACCTTGAAGTTCACCTAATTCCAGCTGCCACTGGAGATGGGAGAAGAAAGCAGATCATGATTCTTCCCCTCTGTTGGGAGCTGCCCTCTGACACAGCGGTGTTATCTGGTACTTCAGATCCAGGGCTGGAAAAAAGGGCTATCGCATCCGTGCCATATTGCTGATCCTGTTGTTCAAGTGATCAACATTGCATTCATTAAAGCCACTGGAGCCTTGCCATAAACATCAGCCAAATTTCCTCCCGGAGTGAGCTCCCAACTCTTCCAATGATAAACAATTTTACACCAAAAAAAAACCCCAAACCAACGTGAGAGGGGGGGGAAAAATACCTTTTGGGTGCATTTTCCACCCAGATGTGCAAAATGAAGATCCTGCCTAAGTAACCTCTTTTAAAGTCTTGAGCAAGGCCCAGGAGATATAATTGATTTGGATTTTTTAAAAGCCGGTGCCAATTTCATCAGAAAGATGCCTTGTGCAGCTAAAACCCACGGGGAGCCGGCATGAAATAATGGAATGGTTAAGTAACTTATTATGGACAGCAAGGAGAATTTGTAGCAGAAACTGTCGGCATGTCATTCCAGTGCCAGGGCAGAGAAATCAGTTCTAAAATTGATTTCATTTGGTGGTGATGCAAAAAAACAACGGTGCCAGACAAAGGGAGATGGGGCAAGTGGAATATTCCTGTTGCAACACCGAGCTGCTGAATGGGGAGAGAGCAGTGAAACAATGGGAGAGGAGGAAAAATGGCTCGAAGAGCTGCACATGAGACTGAAATTATGCTGCAAACTTTGGAAGCTCCGCTGTCACAAGGRAAAGTAATTTAATAGCCAGGCAGASAGARGASTGAGCCTTAGCTAAATGCAGGGCTGAGCAAAACCTCATTGATTTCCGTAGAAGGCAGCAGTGGATGCGGACAGATCCTGCACCGGGGCCACAAAAATTGGGATTTTTTTTGCTCAGGGATGGGGTAGGGAGCAGCATCCCGTGCCCTGTGGGTGGCACCGACCTTTCCCCACCACCAACCCAGGGCAGTGGGATCGTGTCCGACCCAGRATGGGAGCCACCGCTGCTCCCTGCACACAGATTTTACAGCTGCCTCCCAACAGTCAAAAAACGGGGGRGAAAAGCAATAAATCCTAACAAGGACAAGGAATTTGATGGCGGAGATGGGGAAGCGGGGAATGGCTTTGGGAGATAACCGGTGTCACGCCGTAGCCGATGTAAATCCCCGCAGCCGGCTCTGGCCGTTTACACCGTGAGGATCCAGCCCTTTGTTCCCCGCAGACTCCGGGATTAGGGGAAATGAAAAGGATAAAGAACAGCCCTCCTGAAGCTGCGATTCACCCGCACGTTAATGTATGCGCATAAAGGAGCGGCCACCCGGGCCAGGCTGCGCCGAGAAAAGATGCGAAGGTCATTCAGGAGCAGATGTCACCTTAGCAGAAAACAAAGCAGTAAAATGAACAAGCCTCAATGGACCAAATGCCTTTTCAGGCAGGCTCCAGAATTCGTGTTCCAGTAACAGAAATAAATGTACAGGGGGAGAAAATGTGTGTGTTTGTTATTTTCTCTCGCAGCAATAGAAGCGCGTCCCCACGTCTGGGCAGGAGCTACTTGAAATAAAGCTAGAACAACGCTTATCTCTTATCAGCACTCGGGATTTGCAATAATGAAAAGATTTGCATAACAAATGCTTCTTCTGCTTCTTCGGGTTGGGATGGAAGTATTAATTTCCCCTACTTTCCTGCYGTCTTTTTTAAAAATGTAACCACCTTCGAGCCAAAACACAAACCTTTCTACTTTATAACCACTGCCTCAACCCTTGTCTGTGCTGACTCTCTCCTGCTGCAGTTTGGGGATTGACAAAAATACATTTTTGCCCTCGTTTATATCCTTACAGGCTTCTTCTGGCTTCTRTGCACTTGCAGAGAAAAAGACAAAAGGCCTCGTACATCCCTCTCGTGGCCCCGTTTTACGCCCGTGTCACTCTGCCTCTTCAGAGCCGGGGAGGTGAGGGAAGGATCCGCCCCGCGTAGTCAATTAATTATGAAGTCAATCAGGAGGTAAATATATGCATTAGCATCGGCGAGGGCTGGAGGGGATCCGTGCTGCTGTTTCACAGCGTTTCTCTGCACATCAGCCCGCTCTGCCCTTTGATCATTTATGCTGCAGCCGGGCCCCCTCCTGCGAGCGCGTGTTGGAGCTCCCGAGCTTTGTGCCTCGGTGATGGGAAGAGCTCGGCGCTGCTTCAAGGGCAGGGAGCTGGAGGGATGGAGGGATGGATGTCCAAAGGCTTTCCCAGGTGTTGGTCWGACTCCTCTTTGCCCCAAAGTGGAAAGAAATTGGCTCAACAGATATTTGACTCCTCAACAGATATTTGACTCATCCCTTTGACCCAACAAGGCTTCTCCAGGACTTTCCCAGACCATTCACCAACGCAAAACCACCATGGGAGAATGATCCTCTACAGACAGGACCTGAAATGTGATGCGGGTCATATCAGTTCTGTGAAGTTCCCCACTCAAGCCACAGCTGCTTCTTGAAGAGRTCACAGCCATGCTGCTGCATTATTTTTTTTTAGTATCCTGGAAAAAGTCTTCTTCCACAGCTTTCCTAAAATCTACCCCAAAATATTCATTCTCCAAATAAAGCCTTTTTCTTCCAGTCCTTTTCCTGCAGAATAACCTACATTTGCTCCAGAAGAGCCTTGCACGAGTGCAAGTTCTTATTTCCTGTTTGGTAGCAAAAGAAAACCCCAAATCTGTCTTTTTTCTCCCCTTCCCTTTGTCTTTATTTCTTCAGCAAAAAATACACAAGACATAATGGAGCAGTTGTCAGCCCAAACTCAAGAAAGCTTAAATACACCTGTAGCCTACTGCAAAATCATCATTCTGCTGACTTTATATGATCAAGGCTGGCCAAGCTCCCTGCAGGAATTTTGAGCTGGTTTCCACTCCAGGTCACTCAGGAGGAGCCTTCATGAGTTGCCTCTGAAAGACTCATTAGAATTTGCAGCATGGATATTGTTTTCCCAGGTAATGAGACTGTATTCTGAGAYCCCCACAAAATCCGAGATAAAAGCCAAAAGTCAGTGTATCGCCCATGTGAACATTACTGTGGAAAAGCATCTATTTTTCCCCAAGAGAGGAAATTAAAAATATTACCATTCTTTCCAGTTCATTGTGCTGGAACAGTCCATAGTAATGATATCCATAGGTCAAAAAGGAAGAGGGGAGTGCTTCCTCATTCATGGACATTATGGAGAAAATTTAACAGGCCTTTTATTAATTTCTTTTTCTTTATTTAGGACATTCATGCTTGCCATCTCTTATATCAGTGCACTGGGCTTTTTTAATTAGGACATGGGCTTTGAAACAAATGCATTTTGGAATTGCTGAAGAAATAGAACCTGAGGACATTAAACTAAAATGACAAGGAATTTCAAATGTATATGATTTTCCTGACCCCACTCCAAATCATTTTGAAATTGTTGGGTCATCACCATCACTTTTTTAAACTTAAAGTAGAAGAAACTTCATTCTTTCCCTAATAGGATGGTGAACCTCTGCAACATAACAAATAATTCTCAGGTTTTGAAATTCCACACTTAGTTAAAGTCTGATTTAGTATCCAGCCACCATTCTGCCATGACAATGTCCATGACTTCCACATTCCTAACTACTAGGGGAAAAAAAAAATTCAGGTATTCTGTCTCCAATGTGGCTGTTTTGTCATACAAAAAATGATGCCTGTCTCCCTCAATTTCTCCTCTTGACAGTGAAGTGCCGAACAAAAAGCAGGAACAAAAAGGATCAGCATTAAAAGTTAATGCCATAGGATTCGGCTTTTGTGTCTCACTTACAAGGGAGGAATTACAATGACAGGTGAATTGATCTGGTTTTCCTGCCCAGGAATTGGTGACAAGTGCAGAGAAGTCATGGATGGACAAAGGATCTTCTTGCAGAGGTCTTCAGAGTAGAATCACAGCATCATTCAGGTTGGAAAAGCYCTCCAAGATCATSCCAGCTGATAACCCAGCACWGYCAAGCCCACCTAAACCATGGCCTCAAGTGCCATATCCAAATAACTTTTGAGTGCTTCCAGGGATGGTTGCAGTTGTACAGTCTGAATCCTTCAATGTTTTTAAGATCCAAGTGGATGAGCAACCTGGTCTAAAGCAGGAGCTGATCCTTCTTGGGAGAGGAGGTTGGACCAAAGACCTCATAGGGGCCCAAATTCTCCTACAGTCAAGCAGGACAACACTTAGTTAATTTTCCTCTTTWAGCTCACACTCAGAACTGTCCCCACCTTTAAACAAAGGTCTCTGGTGCTGAGTGATGACCTGAGATATCCCACTTCAATCCCTACTTCAGCTGACTTTCCTTCAGGGCTCTCTGTGTCTCCCATCTCCATCTGCAGAACGGAGGCTTTTCCCTGTCTGCAAAAGGCAGCTGCGAGATGAATTCATTAGAGATCAGCGGGTCCTGGATTCAGTGGTAATAAGGGCCATAAGACAGACAAAATACAGGGTGGGAAAAATCTGACAAGATTTTGATATCTGGTCTAGTTGCCTGGATACTCTCTCCTGGCACAGAAAACTCATGCGCCACCGCCACCGTCACATGGTGTGAGCTCAGAAGTTGATTCACTTCAAGGCAGGAGGAATAAACACAAAATAAAATGTCTTCCACGATTATTTCGGGGCCAGAACATTAGCAGTTATAAATTGCTCGAGACCTTTCGCTTTCACACCTAAGGGTACCTTGGCTGATGCAGAGGAGCAAAATTGTCTTTTTGCCACGAGGCTTGGGTTTGGAGCAGCCTATGGGCRCGTTGTGTCGGGAGCATGATTTTGGAAACTGGAGTGTGTTAGACAGTCAAGATCTGCAGCCTACTTCCATATGGCYGCATTAATTCCACGGCAGCTCCGCYGAGAGGAAGGCRATGCGCCTCCCACCATCCTTGTGGGGGAGAAGCGCTGCTCCTGCCAAGCAGTTTGCACAGGACAATAATTCCAAGCGCTGTCCCCTCTGTGAACAGCCTCAGATGGGGCTGCTGAATCCTCCCATGGCTTCTCCAAACCACTGCCAAGGTAACCCCTTGGAAACCTTGTAAGAGCCCAGGGAGTTTTTTTCTTCCCGGGCCATAGCAGAGTGAAACAACAAAAAAAAAAGTGAAATATCTTCTGTTTGCTGAGGAAGGAGACAAAGTGTAGCTGTGGTTCTTAAAAAACCTGTGGAGSTCCCAAAACTTGAGGGTTGGAAGTGTAGAGAACGCAGGGAGGTCCTTTCAACGGCATTAAGGGCATTGTGATATTGAATTACCAAGAAAAGYAATTGTAGATCCAATTTGAAGACCTGTGGTCCTCCCATGGCAAGGAATGGGCCAAAACTTGTTCTGGAGCACCACCATGAAGGCTCCCTGCCAGCTCCGAGTCAMTGTGAGCCTGCATCATCCAAGGAGAGACACCACCATGCCAAATCCATGAAAATGCCAGGCTGGGATTCTTYTAAAATCAGGAAAGTCCTTCAGGAAGTGGGTTATTGGCACAGCGTTTTTCCCCCAGCAGTCTGGTGCTGTGGGTACTTACGATGAAAAAATTGCTTCTTCAACATCCTTTTTTTTCCCTCRTGTTTTGTTCCATTAGGATTTCTCAGTGAAAAGTTTGATTCCCATCCACTTGGGTCAGAATTTGAAGTTTCAACTTGGAAATTGCAAGTTCTGGATGCACAGTGGAAAGGTCCTGACGCAGTCCTTCCCTGTTTGTGGCTGGCTAGGAGAGGTGAACAAACAGGAATTTGTAACAAAATTGGTTTATTTTTTGTATTTACTGGGTGGGGTCTAGTAAGTAACATCCTGCCCATGGAAGGAAGGGGAACAAAATGAGCTTTAAGCTCCCTTCAAACCCAAACCATTCTGGAATTATTGGGTTCTATGATTCCAAAGATCTTTCCAGATAATTTATGAACATTGTATTTTGGCTTAGCTCAAAATTTAAGATCCCACAAAGACGAGCCAGTTAATCCCAGCAGAGCACCTGTAAATACCACACTGTAGGAAAGGTTTTGAAATGCCAAAGATTGGTCAGTTTAATAATTTAAGGGCCACACCTCAAGTGCCAGCTGCTAATCCACAGACATGGAACACGCCTGTGCTTCGCTGCTCAGCACGACAATTGCAAATTCTGCTGCTTCCCAATATTAGCTCAGAGACAAATGAGCAGGGAAAAAAACATTTATTCTGCAGAACATCTGAAAAGGCATTTTATGTGCATTTAACAAACTGCCCAGCACAAAACCTACAGGAAGGAGCTGCCTGCTSGGTGGGATCTCCTCTGAAATTGTGTGGGATTGGCATTTGCCAAAAAATGGCAGGATTGGTGTGAATCCTTCTGTTTGTTCCCTGGAGTCCTCCCATCACTGGGACACTTGTCAGGTGAAGATGGACAGGATGGATGGATGGATGGATGGGTGGATGGATGGATGGATGGATGGATGGATGGATGGATGGATGGATGGATGGATGGATGGATGGACAGAAAACTCATATCAAAACCCAAATTTCAGCCTCTGGAGTAAAACTCCCATCAATCATCCTTAGAGCAAATTAAATCTTGTTTAAAMAAAAAGAAAACACAAAAGGCATCCWCTCCTCCAGTRGGTTTGTGATTTACACCAGAAGGAGCTTCTCATATTAAAGACCCTGGGTTATCACTACCAGAGATAGCAATTAATTTTCTGGAAGACTGCATGACAACAAAGCCCAAATCAGCCCTGGCAYTTGGTCATGCTGGACGTTGTGCTGGTGTTATTAAAAGGCCAATTACAATCAGCTTTGTGTTCCAGATGACAGCAGGAACAACTTGGAGGAAGTGGAGTGATCCAGGGAATCCTGACTGTAGGACAAATATGGCTTTGCATCACTCGTGGTAGGTGCAATTCCCCCTAAGTCATCATTCAGCTGCAAAAACAGCCCTGATTAAAAAGTTTACAGGAACATTTCTGACAAGAAAGGTATTTCATCGTCACCCCTGATAGATGCCTTCCTCCTTCCTCTGAAACATTCAGCAGAAGCGTCACAGGGGTCAGCTTCAATCAGCTAAGGTAAATCAGGTATTCCTGAATTAAAATCCAGAAGAAAATGGAATATCTCCTCTTGACCTCCACCTAATGGATAAAATGAGGACCATAAAATAAATTAAATTTTATGATCRACTTGTTTTGGTGTCTCTGGAGGGAGGAAAGGAAGGCTCATATCATGGGTTTCAACAGGAACTGTTAAGGAGGTAGCACTATGAATACCAAAGGTGTTTTCCGGCTCAAAAATCCCTTTTGGAGAGAAAACACTTCCAAAATTCCTTAACATCAGTGAGTATGGATGGAGAACACTCTGTTGGCTGGATGCACATCGTTTCAGGACAAC
This sequence comes from Malurus melanocephalus, assembly GCF_030028575.1. NCBI lineage: Eukaryota > Metazoa > Chordata > Aves > Passeriformes > Maluridae > Malurus > Malurus melanocephalus. The sequence continues at coordinate 52,318 of NW_026623586.1, read as the reverse complement.
TTCTGAAAAGGAAAAGAGAGTTCTGTCATTTTGTTGGTCTGTATTGGATGGACATGTCTCGTTGGATGTCTCGTGAGTCCTGCACAACGTTGGGATCTGTAGCCTCTGGCAAACACAGAATGTTTCAGGTGATTTTACCTTCAATGCTGGAGTGGTCCTGATGGCAGCAGCCCCCAGAGGAGGCCTCAAGCTCGGTTTGTGACCATTTGTGACATTCAGGGTGCCAGCATGTGTCCTTCTKAACAGAATTAGCTCTGCCAAGCTCTCACTTGAATTATTATGCTCTGGAATTTCTCCCTGAGAASCTGAGTTTGGGGTTTCCTTGAGCCCTAAGAGCATGTGAGATCCATCCCAAGGCTGCTTATGGACATCTCATCATGAGGGGCCATAGGCTTTCATCCAAAGGAAAAAGCTGGGTGCAGAAATAGGGAGAGAGCTGTATTTTAGCCCCGAGGTAACGGTGAATCTTTATGACTGTGACCATGATCACAGAATTGTAGAATCACAAAATCAGAATATTCTGTGTTGGAAGGGACCCACAAGGATCATCAAAGTCCAGCTGGTCGTGCAGAGGACAGCCCCCGGAATCCCACCCTGTGCCTGCCATCACACATCACTTCTCAGGCAGTTGTTCACTCCATAAATGCAGCACCAGCTTGAGGTCTGGGAGTTAGGAGAGTTTAGGTGCAAGAACAACCTCAAAACCACGGATGGCACCTCCCAGGAGCACCAGGGATGGATTGTCCTGTGGCCTGGGGGACAGCATTGCAAATACAACCCTAATGTCCCCAATTTTATTCACAGGGGACTTCAATGTATTTTCTTTGATTAATATTTGTGAAGGGCTTTCAGCAAAGGCCCAGCAAGGGTATGARGTTTGCAGCCCTAATCCCAGAATCCCAGAATGGTTTAGGTGGGAAGGGACCCTAAAGCTCAYSGCCTTCCACCCCCTGCCATGGGCAGGGACTCCTTCCACTGTCCCAGTTTGCTCCAAGCCCCGTCCAACCTGGCCTTGATGGCACCAAAGGTGGTTATTCTGCCACTTACGTGTTAATTTTGTCTTGAACTTTGATTTTTTGCCATGTTTGAGGATCCCAGGTGGGAGATGGGCCAGGTCAGACATGTGCAGTGATTTTATTGTCTGGCATTTCCACTCCTCCCATAAACCAGGAGCTCTTGTTTTTTTCCCAAGGAATAAATGTCCTACAAGAGGCTTCTACACAGTGCARTGWATAACTTCTGATTGTCAGGTTTTCYCCTTTAATTGACTGGCACAGAAAAATAAAACATCAGCAACAACARTGGCTCCGTGCTGTCTTTCACTTGAACTTTCCCAAGCACTTTGAAATCCTGAGTGAAATAAACTTCCCAGCCTCTCCTGCAGCAGGTGGGGAGGACAGGAGAGAAGGCAGAAGGGAAATTATTTCCYGAGYTTACCYAGCAAATYGAAATGTGGTTTCATCTCTCTGAAYTTGCTRTCATGYCCTGTAGCCAYCAGGATGGGACCCAGMRTGGAAATCAGGGCTGTGTTTGCTGGGAGCTCGGGAAGGCTGAGGAGGAGCCCCCTGATRTGGAAACGAATCTTGATGCTGGAAKTTTATTCCCTGMTTTTTCCCCTAATGGTCAAACTGGCCTAAMTGGGATTCAGTGGTTTGCTTCCTATTCAAGCCTGTGGAAAAGAATAATAAACATTCATTGTCCTTCTTCTTTCCTCTGCAACTTTCTCAGAAGCAGCACCCGGTTACGGTTAAGATGCCGTAAAAAGCCATATTTTTCCCCAAAAGCTCCCGCAGCACGCACAGCGTAGAGACTGCAGCTCCACGTGGCTTTGAAATCCCCAGCTGGGCTCAGCCCCACTTTTGGAACTTGCTCTGAGGGTACTGGGAGCACTGGGAGCACTGGGAAGCTGCCATCCCCACCACAGAGCGGGGCATCAGCTGCTTGCCGCATGCCAGGGCTCGACGTGCCGAAAGTGGAGGAGGACGAGCTGCTGCCGCCCTCTGGGAGAGCCGTCAAAACATCTGTGATATTTGGGACCGTTCCAGGGCCAGGGAATCAGAAGTGGATCCTGGAAATCTGCCTGTTATCCTAATGAGGATGTTCCCGTGTCGTGGCAGAGCGAGGGGAAGGGTTGGTGCAAAGTGACCTCCTGCTGTCCCAAAGGGTGGCCCGGCACGAGGTGTCCCTGTCGTCCCCATCAGGATCAGTTACTGCTTTTTGTC
>NW_026623586.1:47030-49941 GCF_030028575.1 Malurus melanocephalus | reverse complement strand
AAAAAAAAAAAAAAAGCCAGAAGCTTTGCACGGGCTTTTAAGCAAACAAAATGTGGAACATGTGTGCACACAAGATTTCACACCCACGCACAATTTCCCTCGTAACGTCGCAAATGGCTCGTGCACGAGGACCTGGCGTAATGCAAGGCAGGGAAAAGTGGGAAAAACAAGGGGAAAAAGAAGAAAAAAAATTAATTTATTGTTTTATTTTAAGGAAAACATAAATTTTCAGCAATAAAAACCAGCCCCAGTCCTGTTGTATCTGATGTTTGATCAAGTTGAAAACCCTTTGGCATTCCCTTCCTGAGCAATGCCATGGGGTACTGTAAAGCAAATAAAAATTGGGAATAATAATAATAATAACAACAACACAACTGGGGTGGCAAAGTGATTTTATTTAGCATTTATTGCCATCAGTCACTCCAGGTTTGCTAAAGMCTTTTGGATTTCCAGGTGGGAGCCGTAGTCTGGTTTGTAGGGCAGCAGCCTGAGGAAGGTTCTGGATCTTGATTAAAAGCTTCCCAAAACTTTATGAATGATAGCAGGGAAGGAAAGTCCTGCTACTCCCAAGATTTTTGGAGGAAAAAAAAATTATAAATGAGATCACATTTTCTCTGTGCATATCCAACAGTAGCACTTTGCATCCTTTTCTGAATGCTAAAAATATTCCACTGGAATGGTGGTTAATTCCCATGGTCTTTCTTGTCAGTGAARGTTTTCCACTAAATTACACAATAGAATTTGGAGAAAATATTAGAAATTAGGAGGAAATTCTTTACAAGAAGGGTGGTGGAACTGATTGCCCAGAGATGCTGTGGCTGCTCCATCCCTGGATGTGTCCAAAACCAGGTTGGACAGAGSTTGSAGCAACCTGGGAYGGTGGAAGGYGTCRGGGTTCTTTAATGTCCCTTCAAATTCCATTCTGGAATTTTATGAAAATTATTTTGAGGCAGAGAACTATCCCAAATAAAGTCCAGGAATACCACGTGCCCCATCTCTCTGATCTTCTCCAAGCCAATTTCTCCTGATGCCCATTGAGTGTCCGAGCGCCTCCTCCCCACCACGTCGGAAACACAAATGTGAAACACGTGCTCTGCTTCATTAAAAATTATGCTAATGGGAGGCATCATTTAAATTGCTAATAGGGTCGGCTGTTTCTAGTAAGACATGACAAACTGTCTGGAAGGAATTTTTGCATTTTTAAAGATCCCCTTTATTCCCAAAGGGAAGCGGGTTGTTTCAGAGGGGAAAATATATATATGTATTTATATACACACACGAGCACGCACACAAACACACGCGTACGCAAACACCTCTTCTTTTCCCCAGTGAAATTCTAGTGCTACAAATCAGCTTTTCTTCTGTGGGTGCATGAAGTTGGATCCTTTTTTAGCCCTGCTGGTTTTGGGGAAAGGGGTGTTTTGGTGCTGCTGGAAGGGTGTCCCTTCCTCACCCAACCACCGCCCCACACTGAGCTCCTGCTGCAGATTAGCAGCTGCTCTTTGCAAGGAATGCTGATTAGCGGCAGGCARGGGAGGGGAAAGCCACAGGGATGGATAAAAGATGAAGCCAGAAGAGCAACCAGGACTTGTGCTCCCTCCCGGGACCAGCTCGACTCGGAATAAGTTATTTTTGTGACAGATTGGAGCAAACCCTACAGCAAAGGCTTTGGAGTGTCTTCACTGGGCAGGGAGTTCATCTATCCTGTGCTTGGGCAGAGTTTTGAGGTGCCTGCATCCCACCAAGAGATATTTGCTCCTCTCAGCAGTGATTAGAGGGAAAAGCTGACCYCTGGAAGGGCTCAGGGAGCCCATCCCTGCCTCTGGGTCGTGCTGGTGGGAGGGGGACAGATGGCAGCACGGCCACTGGGGACACCCCCCAGAGCAGCACCAATCTGCCAGAGGGAAAGGGCTTCCAACAGGGAGCAAAAGAGGACAGGGCAGCATGGGGAGGTGAAGCCAGGAGATAATGTCAACTGAGGACCGCTGGCAGGCACAGGCGGCCACCGAGGGAGCGCAGCTGAGCTTCTCCCAGGGATCTGGGCATCTTCCACAAACCTCCCAGCAGCTCTCCAGCTGGGAGCATCTCCACGTGGYGTTGCAGTGCTGACATCGGTGACCTGACAGAACGCGCTGTTTGCATCCTCATCGTAATAATTTTTTCGGTCAAAACCTGAATCAGCTCTTCCCGCTCACCTGGGATGGGCTCCCCAGCTCTCAAATAGTCAGGGCTTAAATGCTGCTGTTGGTTGTCACTTCAGAATTTCAGTGATTGTTAATAAATTTAAGCTGTGGTAGGGATATCCATGAATTAATTTTTATTTAAGATTACCTTCTCTTAAAGTTGAAAATCTCTCACTGAAAATATCTGGTTCTGTGGTGGTTCCTTTTAATCCTTCAGATTTTTCTGTTGGGACTCACAGTTCCATAATAAAAGCAGAAATGGCCTAAATATGTGGCTTTTCCTTGTGCTTTGAGGTTTCCATGAATGTTTGGAAATTATCTTAGTCCAGACCGCTTCACTTTGGGGCTGCTCAGGGTTTCTTTGGGTTTTTCAGCAGAAATGGGTGCAGAGAGATGTGAATTCAGCACTGCCCYGAGCTGATGGGAGCTGGGCAGAGAGCCTGGCTGTGGAGGAGCCAGCACAGCCAGAGGAGGGGACTGTCCCACTTGTGCCCACGCTGCCACATCCCCTGAGGGTGATCTTATCATAGTGCAGATCCTACACATGGACAGACACAAAATCGCTTTGTTTCTGCTCCAGACTCAACTTTAAGATTCCTCCATCCCCTCCCTGTCCTTTCTCTGTCCCAGTCCTGGCACAATATTCATTATTACAAACATGACAACCACAAAGCTGAGCTTGTCTCTTATTTTATCTCACCTAAACCACTGCTTGGCCCTTCCATCTT
>NW_026623586.1:45634-46718 GCF_030028575.1 Malurus melanocephalus | reverse complement strand
AACCAACCCAAACCCAAGAAAGGCCAGCAGGCAAGAAAACCTGTGCAGCTCTCAGCAGGGAAGGACACACTGGCTGGTTCTGTCTTTGAAGAATGTGATCATGTCTGGCACACAGTGGGCAGAAGAACTGCCYGACAACCAGGCAGCCCCTAAATTAAATTTTAAGACTCCAATTGCAACTTTCTCACAGCACAGCTTTAGGAAATGCAGGCRAAAGCAGTGATGCAATAAATACCCAACAGCACTGGAAGATGGCTCTTCCAATAATGGGCTGGGATTCCAGGACATTTGTCCTGTAAAATGAACAGTGCCAGGGTCTGCCCTTAATCTCTGTTTGGGGAACATTCCATAAAATCATTGAATCATGGAATGGTTTGGGGAGGAAGGGACCTTGAAGGTCATCGGATCCAATACCCCTGACATGGGCAGGGAYATCTTCAGAGCCCCTTAGCTCAGCATCCTTATCCCAGGCCAAAACCATTCCAGAGTCAGGCTGCTGATGACTTTTTGGGCTCCAAAACATTTTAAATTCCCTATTTCTAACAGATTCTAAAATAAACTCTGGTCCTTAACGATCTGAGGTTTGGCTCTTGGATCCRGTTTGAAAGTGACTGCCCAAAGTAGAAAACGATGGAAACAGAGGATGGAAACGTTGATGTTGGTGCGGATAATGTGACACACACTTGAGTGAACAGGTGAAAGCACTTTACCTGCCATGTTTCAGGGGAATTTAGTGAAGAAATGTATTTATTTTTTTAATATGAAGAGGCTGTTCAGGAAGATCTTGTAGCCCGTTTTTCTCGTGAGAGAAGAGTCAAGTGTCAGAACCAYCTTGGAGGCTCACAACAGGAGCATCGGGAAGATGGGAAATAGTGTTCAGCCCTAGAAAAAAGGTCAGTGAGATCCTCTGCTGCAGCCAGAGGTGGAATAAAACAACAAATTTCTCCAGGTGGGGATGGTACTCTGAGTTTTGTAAGATTGGGATTGAAATGATTATTTCAGCTGCAGATTTATTTCAGATGTTGGATTGTATCAGCACAAGTTTATGCCAAGAAGGGGTTCCAAAGGAGTGGGTCCATTAAAA
>NW_026623586.1:37863-45506 GCF_030028575.1 Malurus melanocephalus | reverse complement strand
AAAAAAAACTAACCCAAAACCTTTAAGAAGGTTTTTAAGGACGTTAAGAGATGTGAACCTTTTCCAATTCTGTTCTCTTCTGGTTTGCTGTCTCAATAGTTGGGAAGTGTCTCAAGTTCAAGGCAGGACACAGGGAATGGCTTCMMACTGCCAGAGGGCAGGGAYRGATGGGATWTTGGGAAGRAAWTGTTCCYTGTGAGGGTGGGSAGGCCCTGGCACAGGGTGCCCAGAGAAGCTGTGGCTGCCYCTGGATCCCTGGSAGTGTCCAAGGCCASGYTSGRYRGGGCTTKGAGCACCCTGGGATAGTGGAAGTTGTCCCTGCCCATGGAATGGGGTGGGAATTKATGATYTTTGASRTCCCTTCCCACCCAAAYCTTTCCTYGATTCTGTTTTTATARCCACCCAGAGGCTGCAGTGATGTGGGAAGTGCATTGGAGAATCAGAGTTTGGGTTGAAAGGTGCCTTTAAAGGTTCCCAATTCCACTGCCATGGCAGGGACACCTTCCACTATCCCAGGGTGCTCCAAGCCCTGACCAAGCTGACCTGGAATGTTTCCAGGGATGAAATATCTACCACCTCTCTGGACACCCTGTGCCAGGGCCTCCCCACCCTCCCAGGGAACAATTCCTTCCCAATATCCCATCTGTCCCTGCTCTCTGGCAGTTTGAAGCCATTCCCTGTGTCCTGTCCCTCCATCCTTTGTCCCCTGTCCCTCTCCAGCTCTCCTGGAGCCCCTTAAGGCTCTGGAAGGGGCTCTGAACTCTCCCTGGATCCTTCCTTTCTCCAGGTGAGCACCCCCAGCTCTCCCAGCCCGGCTCCAGCCCTCGCATCATCTCCATGGATTTCTCTGGACTGGTTCCAGCAGTTCCAGGTCCTTGTGATGTTGGAGCCCAGATCTGGAAGCAGCTCTGCAGGTTTGGTCTCACCTGAGTGGAACAGAATCCCCTTCTCCCCACCCAGTCTCTTTATGGTATCATGCGAGAAAGAAACACATCAACAGATTCATCTTTGCAGAAAACAAAAGGGAAGCCCAAGGCTGACTCTGGGGTCACAATCCCATAATTATTTTTGGTGCTTGATCTTGCTGTCACAGCAGCTGGGGCATTTTGGGATGAGMAAACTTCAACTAGTTGAGACAACTCTCCCTCCAAGGCTTAGCAGCCTGCAAAAGGGCAGAGAAATGACCTGAAACGACGTGGTTTTGGTTCACACATCTGTCCACACTCCCGTCAGCCGCCAGCCCCGGGAGCTCTGGACCACACTGGTGCCAGCACGGGTCACGAGCCGGTGTCCAGGTGAGGATGGGACATCTCAAGGCACATCCCCAGTTGCTGTGGGTGGGGAGGGTGAGTCCAGGCTGTCCTGGAGAGGTTGGCTGACCCTAAGTGTGTGTGGCACGTGGCACTGCCCATCCTTTGCGTGGAGTGCACCCTCCCAGCCTCCGGTTTTGTTTTATCTCCCGCTAATCCTTCCTCCCCATGCCTCCCCTAATCTCTCCGAGCCTTTCCCCCGTTGGCTGGCACCCTTTTAATCCTATTACAGAAATTTCTATTCTGAAAGTTTGGCTGAAGGACCCTGCAGGCCCTGCCCAGAGTTTCACCTGGTTTGCTGAGGAAATTGCAGCTCCGGTTCTTTCAGGAATGATGTGTTGGGATGATGCTATTCCTGAAATATATCCTAAATCCCCCTCTGTAGGACTCTTCTTCAGCCTTTTCTCAGCACAGCCACTCACAGAGTTTGTCCTGAGAGACCTCTGCACCACAGGGGAGGATTTGTTTCATTTTAAGGCTGGTTTAGGGATATTGATATGTGAAAGAATTGGAGAAAAACAGGAATCAGGATCGCTGGTCTCAAAACCCATCTTTGCCTTTAGTACTTTTAGGTTACAGCTCTTTTTTTTTTGTATTATCCCAATTGCATCAGCTTTCCCCTGAAGTTGGAAGAGTCCTGGCTTCAGCCCAGTCCCATCAGTGGTCGTGCACGGAGGTGAAAATGGGGTGAGTCCTCCTTTGAAAAGCAAATCTCACCTTTTCCTACATTCCTGATGAGGGGTGGCACAGGAAGCCAGGACACTTGGGCACATGTCTGGTTTAGCCACAAATTTGGGCACCTCACAGACTGCGCTCACCCTCACATTCACTGTGTGAAAAACTGGGGATATTTTATTTTCATTTCAAATAACTCACAGGCTCTGTGTGGACACAAATCTCACATAGGTGAGGTGGGTTTGAAGACACGAAGTTTAGCTCCTCGTTACCAGCCACTTCTCTTTCTCATACTTGATCATGAACAGTTCTCAGGCCAGAATTCAATTCAAAAATATAGAAATGTGTACCTGGAGACAACAGGATTCARGTGAAAGGAACTGTTGTCATATCCTGTTAAAATTCCCTCCCAAAAAGCCACTGACTCCTCCCAGCTCTGTGTGCAACAGAAGTGAAACATCAACTGTTTGAATTTCCCTGAGTGGTTTTCAGGCAACAACTGATTTTCAGAAATAAACCCCAAAATACTCATCAAATTTTCCTCCCACCTTGYCTAATTCTCTGCTGACATTGCTTAAGATTGGTGATACTTCTAATCACATAATCCAAATAAGACAGGTTTCAGCTCCTCTTGCTATAGATTTACCTTTTGGTCTCACTAGAACCTGAATTTTAATGASTTTATGCACTTTTAAAACTCAATTTGATGCTTATTTGGGCTCACAGTGGTGTTTTCTCATTATCTGAATCCTTGGTGTAAATAAACTGACCAGTGGTTGGGAACTGCTTCCAGAATTTCTTGCTAAAACACCAGCAGAAGCATTTTCCAAGACAGCACAAACCAGAGCAAATTTGGGTCAAATTTCTGATGCAATTACAGCAATCCCATGCTATTCCCAGGCATCCCAATCCATAACTCGACCCCAGCCCTCTCCCACTGCTGGAAAACCAAATTAAGGATGGAAACCTTCTCCTTCAAGTGTGACCATCACCTGCAAACCCCTCCAGGTGCCTCCAGGAGCCAGGAACTTTTCCATGTGATGGGAGCTGTCCCCCYGTGCACAGCCAGGCAGCTTCAAAATAGGCTGAATATATTAAGTGGTCAAATCAGGTTATAAATATTAAAGTGGCTCTGCTGCCTGCTGGCACATTGAGCTCAGCTGAGCCAGCCCAGCGTGGCAGGGGGGGCTTCATTTGCAGGTCTGTGCTCCACGGGGCCRCAGCTCAGCTGTGGGATGGCAGGATCCCAGCAGAACTCCGAGGTAATCACAGCCCTCCCAGAGCTGACGCCGGAATTTCTGCTCCTCTTCGTGCCATTSATCTGCCTGCAGAAGAAAGGAGGGAGCAGGAGCGCTCCATCCACTAATGAGCTTCTTCCCTCWCTCATTTCCTCTCTGCTTTATTCTCCTGTCCCACCAGAAGCCAGGAAAGGCAAATCTAAGAGYATTTGAACTGCAAAAAGGTTGGTGCCTCTTGTTATGAAACGTGGCTCCATTAGCAGGGCAGGAGATGAGGACCTGGAGAGAAAAGGTCCAAATGCATCTCCCTGTCCAGAGCAGCCTGGGATAGTGCAAGGTGTCCTTGCAAATGGCAGAGGGCTTTAATGAGATAATATTTAAGGTTCCTTCCATCCCAAACCATTCTGATCCTATATTTTGACCCCAGCATTAAAACAAACGCCTTCATGTCAACAGCACATCACGTATTTTACAGACTTTAAATGCACATTGCAAATTTTCACAAGTGGCCGTGCACGGATCCTKATCACAGATCACAGCTCAGGGCCAAAGCTGCCAGCATTCTGCAAGATCAAACCTAAGGAACATTGTGCTTCTGCTCAGGAAAAAAAAAAGAAAACATGATTGAGTTAATTCTAACTCAGCTTGTGTCACAAGCAGCTCTTTGCCTGGATACAGGAAGAAGAATAAGTTAAGAGTCTCTTCTGCTTCAGGAGCCAGTGCTGGTGATTGAATTCTGACAGCCAAACTCGGCATATGGTCACAGAGCATGGAAGAGGAAGGAGGAGGAGATATTTTGATTTCATAGAATCACAGAATCACAGAAYGGTTCAGGTGGGAAGGGGCCTGAAAAATCATCCAGTTCCACCCCCTGCCATGAGCAGGGACACCTTTCACTGTCCCAGGGTGCTCCAAGCCCTGTCCAGCCTGGCCTGGGACACTTCCAGGGATCCAGGGGCAGCCACAGCTTCTCTRGGCACCCTGTGCCAGGACCTCAGCTCCATCATCATAAAAAACATCTTCCTTCACTCTGGTCTGAATTTCCCCTCTTTTAGTTCAAGTTTACATCATTATCCCCATTTTAAGCAACGTCTTTTTTTTTTTTTTTTCCCCAGCAGCTCTATCTTCTTCCCACTGGYAGAAATACCACAGGACAAGGCTGTGGGAGGAAGAAGCCATGGCTGCCCCATCCCTGGAAGTGTCCAAGGACAGACTGGACAGAGCTCAGAACACCCTGGGATAGTGGGAGGTGTCCCTGCCCATGGCGCAAGGTGGAATAAGAGAATTGTGCCATCCCATCCCACCCAAACCATTCCATCATTCTGTGTCTCCAAAAGCAGCCCCAGCAAACTCATCTTCCATATGTGCCCAAATCTTTGAGGGAGAGCAAAGCACAAGGATAAAATCACATGCTGCCCTAAAGGAGGAATGGTTTTGTGTTTCCTAAAGGACTTTCTAGAATATTGGGATGACGCTGGAAAATGAGTCCAAAAATCCATGTTTTGAAGTGCATGAGGGATTTACAGCTTATGCTGAGCTTTGGTGCCAAGAGGAAGGTGATCCCAGCCCAGCTGGGAGGAAACGTGGGATGCTGTGGGATAAAACCTGGCTGGGGGCTTGCAAGATGTTTGTGCATTAAGAGGAAGGTTGCTCAGCACTAGAATTCAGTGCTGGTGTTCAAAGTCTGGCTGTGAATTGGTTACACGAGCAGATCTGCTCTGCTGGGCTGTCTGTGATCGTGAAATCACCATCAGCAATACCTGGTGGGGGAATAAAACTGCTGGGAAGATTTGATGCACTTCACACCAAGGCTGAGCRTTCCCGAGCTCCTTCTTCTTCCACAAGAATTGATCAGCAGAGAAAAGAGCATTCCCAATCCTGTAAATCTCGGATCAGGCTGTTCAATCCAATGAAATTCTGTCTGTATGACCCTTTTGGGCACTCAGGAGAAAGTCAGAGCTCCAGGATGGATCCTGACATTCATTTTCAGGTGCTTTGAGGAATCCCTGCATTACACCTTCTCCTGATTAGCCCTGGCTATGCAAGAATTGCCTGACCCTTTGGAGATGGTTGTGGAGAGATTTTCAGATTTATTCCTGCCTGGGCAGCAAGCCCCACATGAAGCAAATCACTGCCAAAAAGGTGAGTTTGGAGTCCTGTCCTGAGCTCTGCTTTGTGGAGACCTCGTGCTCTGTCCCCCCTGATTTGGGAATTGAAGGTTTTCCTCTGCTGGGAGCAGCACTTGGGCCCTGGCACAGAGGTGGAAGGAAGAGAGAGTAGAAGTGATCCCTCCCTCACATGATGGCATTTTGCCCCGAAAAATTGTCCCTGTGGTGATCAGGCTAAGGGGGTGAAGAGGGCAGCAGAGCACACAGGGYAATTTGGGGGTTTCCAAGCCATGTCAAAATATGGTTTTGTCAAAAAATGGGGAAATGCTCCCCTACAACCTCGTTTTTCTCCTCTGGTTGACTGAGCCAAGATGACATTGAAGCAGGGAGTGGAATAAACACAAGCAAGAAGTCTTTTCACCAAGTTATTTAATTCACCAGAAGGGACACTTAACCATACAGCAGCACCTTATTTACATTGAACTGCTCTTTATGCATCCTGTAAACATCAGAAGCAATTTCTAATAAATTACAATCCAGGGAGCAGCAAATCAACAATATCACTGAGTTGTTTAAACGAATTCATTACCAAATATATTGCCTTTTTCCCTGTGACTTCATTCGGATTGCACTTGAAAACATTATTCTCCTGAATTTTCTGGTTGGGATATACATGTGCAAAACTGTCTCCAAGCAAGAAAAGATTGTATTTTAAACTTCATTGCCCTTGACCTCRGGTCTTTTTTAGTTTATTACGTTCCAACCTCTCTGGCAACACCATCGCTGGTGATATCTAACAACAAACAGCCTCAAAATGTCCCAGCTCATTCCAATTGAGAACACAGATTCGGCACTGGAAGGGTCTGAAAAATAAATCCCTAAAATTTCTGTGACCTCTGAGCTTTACCAGAAAGGATGTTCTACGCAAAGTAATAGGAAAATGGAATATTGTTTGCCAGTTTAATTGGATGTGATCCTGCCCTGTTATGAAAGATTGGCTCTTGCTGACTGTGTATGAAACACGGGATGAGAGCAGACCCTGGTCATTCAAAGTGACAAAAAACCAGCAGTGATTTGAGGTGATGTGACAGCCATGGGGACATTTTCTTGGCCTCCATTCCGAGTGCGGGAGGGGACTTTGAAGAGGTTCTTCGGGGTGGACATCACGTGGTGGAGGAAACCCCATCATGCCCAAAACCTCTGCCTGTTTAAAATGAGCTCCAAGGCAGCCCCAACAGCACAAATCCTGATTTTTGAGGTTAGTGGTGGAAGCCACATGGATTCCAGGGATACGATGGAGAGCAGGACAAGAGCCCCTGAGAAACTGTTCCTGCTCATCCTTCACAGACCTGACCACTGTTTTATTACGAAACCAAGAGCTGGAAGAGCTGAAAACCTGGGTAGAGATGACAAAGCAGCAGCGATGACAAAATGCAGGGTTCATCTGCAGCAGAAAAGCTGTGTCCCAGCATTCCCACAAAGCCCTTGTAGGCTGCGGCTCCTCGGGTGGAGCGGTTCGAGTAGCTGCTGCCTGCCTCGCTTTCTCTGCCTCCACTCACAGAAAGCCACGGGAAATATTTCATCCTCTTTGTTGAGACAGTTTCCTCGCACTTAGGGAGGCGGAACRAGTGCATTTGTGCTCTCACTCCAGGACTTGCTGATGGCTCTGAGAGGCAGCTGGGGACGGGCACCGGGCTTGTTCGAGCTGCAGAACTGCTCTGAGTGAGAACAGGGAGAGCTCTCGGTGCTGCCTGACCTCAGCTGCCCTCCRGAGCTGCCACAGCAATGGGAGAAGGTTTTCTGCCATGGGGAGGTKGTGTCCAGTCACTTCCCGGGGTCACAGAATCACAGATTGTCCTGAGCTGGAAGGGACCAACCAGGATCATTGATGCAACCCCTGGTCCTGCATAGACACCTCAACAATCCCACCCTGTGCATCCCCGAGTGCGTTGTTCACACACTCCTGGAGCTCTGGCAGCCTTGGGAATGTCACCATTCCCTGGGGAGTCTGGTCCCAGCACCCTCTGGGGGAAGAATCTGCTCCTAATTTCCACCCTAAATCTCCCTTACACAGCTCTGGTCACAGGGAGCACAGGTTGGAGCTGCTCCTGGGGAGAAGCTAGTGAATTCTGACCTCAGTCCCTTTTTCTCCAGGCTGAACAAACCAAATGACCTCAGCTGACCTTTATAAAGCTTCCCCTCAAGGTCTTTCACTATCTCTGTGGCCTCTTTTGGACRCTCTCTGACACCTTTAGATCACTCTTACTTTGCAGTGCCCAAAACGTTCACAATATTCATGGTGAAGCCACCCC
>NW_026623586.1:32914-37249 GCF_030028575.1 Malurus melanocephalus | reverse complement strand
TAAATTAGGCCATGAAGAAGGGTCCAGGCAGAGTTTTTTGTGCTCTCTGGTGGGATGCTGCCAGCAGCAAGCCTTGCCCATTCTCCACAGAGCTGGTGTCAAACCAAATCCAGTAGAATCTTTCTTGGTTTCTTCATCCATAAAATGCCTTCTGCAGGGAGAAAATCCCTGTACTTTGGTGCATCCCTGCAGCCAGCCATCCCAAAAATGAAGATATTTCCTTGGGTATAATTATTTCCTCGGCCATGGTAGGCCAGTCCTCTATTTATCTCTCTGTAACCGTTGGCATGTCTCTGGAATTTGGAAAAGGGGCCTTTTTTTTTTGTTTCTGCCAATCCCAATAATTGTAAGTCACCACTGAAKGGTTCAGACAGGGACATCCCATTCATGGACAATGGTTTAGTCCTTTTGGGAAAGGACATTTTCCTCACAGAGCTGGAAGGTGCAGTTTGGGTGGTGAGATGGGAAATGCACCTCTGGGATTTGGGCTGTAACAGGAAAAGTCTTAACAATTAAAAGCAGATGCTAATTGTGCCTGAAATACCACCCAAAAACACCACCTAATTCAGCTGCCACAAGTGCCAGTGCTGAGAGCAGCAATGGGGACAGAACTCCACTGGCATTCTCTGCACATGGAAATGGGGGAATTTCTGGAAAGGGGAGAGATTGGGCAATCTGTGTGTGCCCATTTTTTGCAGACCAAACCCATCCTGGCACAGGGTGGGATTATTGGGGCTCGTCCTGTGCAGAGCCAGGAGTTGGATCAATGATCCCCGCGGGTCCCTTCCCGCTCAGGATATTCCACCATTCTGCGTTTCTAAAATAATTACACTGAATTCCTGTGTGTCATTAATGAACTGGATCTGATGAACTCAGGAAAAGAGCAGATGAGGCTCAGCCCGCAGCGGAGGGCTCAGACCGAAAAGACGGAGCTCAATTCTTGGCGCTCTCCCTGGGCCACCCTCATCCAGGTGCTTCTCCTCACACCTTAATTCCGCATACGCAAAATAGAGCTAATTCCCTGTAATTTACTCAGTGGGCGAGCCTTAATTAACATTTTTAGGAGAAACCCCGGGCAGACCTGGGCCGGGGAAGTGGTTGTTGCCGTATCAGAGCAGGCATCATTCCAGGCCYGGGCCGGCAGCGGGAGCTGGCTGTGGTCCAAGCTCCCTGTGCACGGCGCGCTCCGCGTTTGTTCACATCCCAATCGATGCCGCCRCCACGCAAAATCCACCTTCAACTTTTCAGCTGCAGAGAAGGCCCTGGCAGGGTTTTTTTTTGTTTTGTTTTCCTTCTCAGCTCACACCCTAAATCCTATTTTTCCAGCTCCTTTGAGCCCCGCTGGGAGATATTAAGGTGTTATTATTGTTCCCCGTTGCTGCAGGGGAACGGAGGGAATATTAACGAGGGTTACCCGTCCTCTCCCCTCCATCGGTTCATCTCACGCCGCCTCTCCCACCGCTGAGAGCTTTTAAAAATAACAAATTGCGGGTTATCCTTCCTTTCTTTAGGAGGGTGACCTTTAGGGTTCGCAACAAGCATCGCCGAGGGATGAAGAGAAATTTATTTTCTGGGGGGAAAAAGGAGAGGAAAGCTGCGATTCTCTCCGGCGTTAAGAATTGGACTTTAAGCAGGGGGAAAAGGAGCATTTTGAGGAGTTTGATAAATTTAAGAGCTGCCGGAATGCGGATTTGTCGGGAGTGGGTCAAACCAGCGGGACGAGGGATGGGATCTAAGCAAATAGAACCCTATTAATGATCAATAACTGCTGGCAAGGCAGAGATGATTCAGGCCAGGTCGGTGTCTAATTGCCATTATTGTTATTCAGGTTCAAACCCTGCTCCTCTCCGCCGCTGCCACCGCTGATCCGAGGCGCTGTATTTTTAATTTGTTCCCAGGCACGGCACAATCCGTCACACGCCCGGATCCAAACGCCGGAGCAGCAGCAGCAGCGAAACATTTCTGTTATTTAAGTTACTGTATGCTAAGTTTATGTTGATTGCTCTGAGTATCATCTCCCAAAGTTAACTAGCGTTAAAGTGTTGATAATGTCCCACTTTCGCAATCAGATTTGCATAGAGCACAACGGAGTTTAGCAGGGGAAAAAATTAGCTTAAGTGCTGTTTTTCATCAGCTCTGTCAGTCTCACACTGTTTGCTTCATCTGGGTGCACGGGGCKTTTGGTGACAAATGGTTATGACATTTTCCATTTCGGCATTACGTCATTACAGAATCGCCGCTGTCCTTTGGCCTGGCAGGGAGGGAGAGGGGAGGGGGTGAAAACGGGAGCAGGAAGGCAAGAATTGGGATTTTTAAATATTTTATTATTTATTGGTTTTATTCTCGCTGAAAAAAAAAAAAAAAGAAATTCAGCTTCTCTCCCTTCCCCACCCCCAGCTTGAGGCAGCATCCAGAAATATTCCCGTGGGCAAAAGAAAAAGCATCCTGTTCCCGCTGAAGGCAGCGGGAAATCGCTGGATGTGMAGGACCTGGATACAAACAGGGGTGATTCTTTGTTTGGGGTGCAGATCCAGGGCCTTCCCTCCCTCCTGGCATCACTGAAACCTGGCTGACATCCCCCTACCTTCCCACTCAGCCCTGGATCAACGATGGAAAATCAGGATGGAGATCTTTCCTGCGACACTGTTTTATAAAATATAATTCAAACATCTCCACAGCGATAACAGCTCCAAAATAAAATCCCCAGAACTCAGGAATATGTGATATCCGCAGCAATTTTGGTTTGGATTTGTGTTAAACTCCCTCCCCCGCCCCCATCCTTTACTTTTCATCTTGGTTTTGCAATAATTCAAACCTGAATTTAGGAACAATTTCTTCCTACCCTGGATCAGGCAGAAGTTTTCACCTGAGTTTTGTGGGGTGTCACGGGGACAATTCCTCATTTTGGGGCTCTGGTTTCTGTTTCACCCCCTTGCTTTAGGGATAAATATGGTGCTGCTACAGCCCAGCATTACCCTGGGATGTGTTTTTAGCCTGAGCCCCCCCCTCCATACATTAAGTAATTCATCCTTATTGCCATTAGGAATTCAGATGTTATTTTACAGAGGGGGAAGGGAGGATGGATGTTCAGAGCCGAGCACCGCTTCTATTTTACAGATATTCCTTTTCGCTGTGCGAGTTGCTGATTTACTCCTGGAAACCTGCTGGAGAAAGGTTTGAAGGAAGCTTTATTGGGGAAAAAGAGGGATTTTTGATGTAATTCAGGCTTCTCCCTGCTCCCGTGCAGCTCTCGCTGGCTGGGCGTGCAGAGCCGTATAGGGAACGGCCRCCTTTGCATTAATAATAGTCCAATAAAACCAGACAATATTCCTGCTTAAACGCACTGAGTTATGTAGATCCTAATTCTAGCACATCAGCGAGGAAAAGAAAAGCGGAATATTTCGTCCTCGCCACAACAAATTCCGGGATACAAATGCGAGCCGACATATGGTAAAAATTGCCTGCAGCCCTGCTGATTTACAGAACTGTTTTCACTCACAGATAATTCATTAAAAATCATTTCATACTGGCTGTATATACATAAAAAATATTTACTTGTGTAAATATCAGTCAGGAAGGTATTGCTTTTTCCCTTTCCTTTTTTTTTTTAATTTTTTTATCCTTTCCCTTTTTTATTTTTTTGACAGCTGATGGGGAGGGGAAAAAAAAAAAGATCCAGAGATGTATGACGGACATAGGGGAAAGCAAAGGTATTCCTGGCATCCATCCGTTCATCCTGGATATAGGTCAGGCCTGGGGGTGGGCTGGGATAGCTTTAAATCCGCTACCTGAGCCATCTGCTCTGCCACGCCAGTGGAATCTGCGTTGGGGAAATGCACACTAGGCAGGCGTGGATCTTGTGGGATCCRGCACAAAAGGGATCGGGAAAGGGCTTTTACCTGGTGTGAGGCTCTGTGCTGACCTGGGAACAATAGGGGAGCGCACACGCCGGGGGATGCCTCCGGAAAAACGGGAGTGACGGGATTTCAAGGCCGCTGCTGCCGTGGCAGAGCGGCTTGGAAAATAAAGAGCAAATCCCAGCGAGGCGAGAGGGCAGTTTTGGGGTTTAATCGGTTTTGCAAATGGTTGTAAAACGATGGAGGCACAAAACACCAGGGGGACAAATGGCACCRTGGGGTCTGCGTCTCCCAAAGATGAAGGTTTCAGGTATAACCGAGACAAGCCCTGAAATCTCCCTTCCAGCCCCACATTTTATATTCTCAAATACGTTTTACACCACTCAAAATGCTGAACGAGGCTCCAGCCCTACACTGCATSTTCCCCCTCTTCCCTGCAGTTACTCCAGTAGAATTTGCTTAAATACAATGTGCTGTT
>NW_026623586.1:31094-32715 GCF_030028575.1 Malurus melanocephalus | reverse complement strand
AATCTCTACAGCCAGCAGGTGAAACGATATTATTTAAATGTGGAAGGGAGCAAGTGCTTGGAAGAGGGATCTGGTCCATCAGCTTCCATCCTCCATAAAACCCAGTGGTAAACAAAGCAATAATATTTGGGGGCTTGGAGAGGGCAGCTCTGGGGGGAGCTGGGATGTTGATGAAGATGGAATGTCTACGTGGGGAAAGGGGGGGATGCTGGAACCGCATCCCTCAGCAGCTAGGGGAGAAAGTTCAGGCCTGTTTCCTGCAGAATTCAGTGCCACATCTCCGCTGCTGCATCCATGGGAAATTTTCCTATCGAGCTGAACCCGATAGGGAGGGTAAAATCAACTCTCAGTTCCCCATCGGAGYGTCTACAGCGCAAAAGCCTCTCCCGCTCTATTTATATGCTGGATAAATCAGTCTCCAGACTGTTACCATAGATAACAGAGTTTTTCTCCTGCTGTTGTCTCTAACAGCTTCTTTCTCCCCCCACTATATTTTGCACGGTTCCTACCTATCACCTCRGTGAGTAATTCCCCTGCTTTAAAGCAAATTACTTGGGGGAGAGCCGGGTTTTTCAGGCAGAGGGAGATTTTTCATCCCCCTCTCGCTGAATTTTGCTCCTGGTTCTCTGAGTAACCTGGAGAAATCCTGCAGAAAGGGGAGCTATAGGTGGCTGCCTCTGATCCTGATACGTATTTAACCTTCTCACAGTCTCCAGGAATTAACCATTTACGAGGYGTCGCGCCGGGATAACGCGGCCGGGCTGGTTCACAGCGATGCCGAAGCTTCCCGCAAAAATCCCAAATTCTCACCACGGAGCTTCTGCAGGAGCCATTGCCACAGGCTGGGATTTTCATTTCACATGAATCACTCGCTCAGTGCGGCGGGTCTCTATTTCGGGGACCGGGGGATGCAGGGTTTCCCCTGCCAGGGATGGGGTGTTAATGGGATTTGTTGCTCATGGTTGGGGAGCGAGGGGGGTTAATCCCTTCCTTCATGTAGATCCCTGCTAAGCTGTTTAGGTCATGTTTAGAGCTAAGTTTTGTGGTACAGGCTCTGTCCGCCCGTCCATCCCGCAGTGCCAGGCACGGCGATGAATCCAGCTGCCACCTTTGCCCCCCTCGCACCTCCCAGCACTTAAAATTTCGAGTGAGCCCCAGAAAGAAATTAAASGTTTAAATTCCACCAAAGCGGTGAAAAAACCTCTAAAGGCTTTTAGAAACCCTGCGCTGTCGTTCGGGGAAAGCTCCCAGCGAGGCCCAGAGCCCTTTGTTTGCTGCAATGGGATTTATCCTGGAGTGGGTAGGGAAGGAAAGGGACTTTTTMCGCCCAGCTGGGTGCTCAGCACCCACCTGCAGGGATCCATTCCCCTGGTGTCACTTCTGCCATCGGCTCCAGCAGGCGTGAAGCTGCTTGTGGGGAGGTGGCTTTGGGGCTTTGGCATCGTTTTTCCAAAGCCCATGGCCTCRGAGGAGCCTGCAAAGCGTTAAATAGCCTCACCTGACCTCCTCCAGCAAAGCCAGGCTCTGCATCCTGATTTAGGGACATACATCACCTCCACCGTTTTCCCTCCGGCGCTGGGGGTGGAGCAGAGAAGTGAAATGTCGTGAGGGGAAAAAAAAA
>NW_026623586.1:28260-30765 GCF_030028575.1 Malurus melanocephalus | reverse complement strand
GCCACATATGCCGTGCCATATGGAGCGGCGCGATCCCGGTCAATCGGATCTTTGGGAGTTTTATCGTTTAATTTCTTAATGTGCTAACAGTGCACAGGGAGGGGATGGATCACCGCTTAAGTCTGAGGATTTGTGTTTTTAAGGGAGCGTGATGCATTCGCCAGCGGGCTGGAAATATCCCCAGCCAACGTGACGGGCGGCGGGCAGGAGGGYGAGCTGGAAAAGGCCCGGGAAGAGCCCTTTGAGCTTTAATCCAGCCCAGGTTGACAACGTGACACCCAGCTCTGTGTGAGCTGAAATTCAGGCAGAAAATCCCCGTGGCCATTCGACAAAGCCCCTCTGCCCAGCCCTRAGGGCTGCGAGCCCCGTTCCAGGTCTGTACCCCTTGCTGATCCCATAATTTCCATCCACGGGTCCATTCCATCTGGAGCCACGAAGGGTGGGTGRCAAAATCTCCCCAAGGCCCCTGATMCTCAGTTTCCCCCTYTTAGAGAGGGAATTGCATTTCCTTCCTTCAAATTCCCACTGGGATCAGGGCTTGTGCAGACACCCAAGGTGCTTTTGGATCCTCAAAAGGAAAGTCTTAAAGAGAGATAAAAAATATAAATATTCATAAAAAAACATACAGAAGTAATTTCAGGGGAATATCAAAATTACAGCCATTCACCTCCAACCTGCCACGAACCACCTCTATTTATTTTTTAAATWAACCACCTCATCTCTCCATAAATCTCCGAGGCAGGGAAGCAAGGAGGGGATGGATCAGGCGGCGCCGTGACCCCATCCCGGTCCCCGTCGGGCAGCTGCCTGCAGGGCAGGGCCGGATGCTCGCGTGGCCCCGTGGCTCCAGCTGCGGTTGGAAGCGYGGCGGTCTCAGAGGGATGCTCTGGCTGTTGGCTTCTGTCAGCCAGACCTTCAAATCTGCGCCCTGCGAGGCCTTATTTGAATTGCAAACGGCTCAGGGGAGGTATAGCAGGAGTTGCTCGCTCAGGGTAAATAGGGTTTGGGGTTGGTTGGGGTTTTGTTTTTTTTTAAGCTAATAATATTGTGTCATGCTTTGAGGGGGGTGATGTTCTAAAGGGCAGGCGGAAAGATTTCTGTGCCTGAGCTGGTGGCTCTCCCGGAATGATTTTTGACAGCTAATTTCCAAYGTTTCCTTGAAAACTCCTCTGATCTGGTGCATTAAGTGCAATGTCATTAAAGCAATGGGAGCGCCAGAGTAGGACTGTGAGACAGCACTAAGGGGAAAGGCTCCCAGAGGCTCCAAGAGGCTCCCAGACACGTTTTTAAGACCCCCAAAGTGTTCATGGTTCTCGTGCTCACTCAGAGCTGGACACTTCTGCCCATCCCTGAACGCACAGATTCACACTTGGGGCACCAACCACCTACTCGCGCTTCCATGCGGCTTTTTCTCAGCAACTTCTTTCTAGGCCTCGACCAGGGAGGGAAAAAGGGAAAAAAAAAAAAAAAANAAAAAAAAAAAAAAAAGAGAAGGGATGTGTTTGCCTTCGTGCAATGGGAAGGGATGGAAGGAAGAGACGTGCGCTGCGGCGCGGTGCGGCGCTGGAATGATCTCAGGAGCTGCGGCTTGTGCAGAGAGATCCCAGGAGCGGGCACATGCCCTTGACACCAAATCACCCGGCGAGTAATAAAGGATTTCCTGCCTTCAGAGCCTGCTTGAGCTGGGGTTTAGCCTGGGTTAGGCTGMGCAGCACCCTGACAAGGTTACAGGGTGGGACAGGGTGCTCAGCCAGGRCTGGTGATGCTGGGAATGTGTAGATATCCCGGGATGTGGATGTGTAGATAACCATGGCATGCTCCTCGCCACCGGCACCTCGCCGCAAACAAAAAGCGCGCTCTTCTCCTTGAAATTCACCTTGAATGCGGTGAGATGGGGTGGGTTCATCACTTGGGGTGTTGGGGGTTTTATGGTTTTTTTGGGGTTTTTTTTCACCCCCCTCCTCCTTTTCCCCGACAACTGTCAGCAGAGAGGCTGCAAAAAAAGCTGAGGAGCCACTGCAGGCTGCGCAGCGCTGGGAGCTGTCAGCCCCACGCCACTGCAGTGATGTCAGCCGCAGCCACAGCCACTGCCACCCCCAGCCCCTGCACACACGCGAGTCGCAAGAAGAAGAATTCATAATTACAGTAGCGTAGCCATGAAACCAGCAGTGCTGGGGGTGAGGGAGGGGGGGAGAGAAAGCGAAGCCTTGGCCAAAATTGGTACTTTTTTTTTTTTTATAAATACCTTTTTTTTTTCCCCTCTCCCCCTGCAAAGCTGCACCCAGCTCTGCAGCATCCTTTCACCGCAGCGGGGCTTGCAGGGGGACAGGGCAGGGGGTTCCCCCCCGCGCCCCCCCAAAGCGGGTGGAGGGTGCGGGGGGCTGCGGGGGGAGCTGGGCAGGGCTGGAGGCTCTTTCCCCGCGGGTCGCTCCTTGTTTTAAAAGGCAGCATTTCTGCGGACAACACCCGGAGCATCTCTGCGGGAGCGGGGCTGGGGGCGAGGGC
>NW_026623586.1:20090-28149 GCF_030028575.1 Malurus melanocephalus | reverse complement strand
TGGGGGAGGAGGGAGGGAAAGTGGATCAACATCACCGAAGGAGGACAGCGAGCAAGATTAGGGCTGGCTAATGATAAATGAGAAGGCGCCGCTGACAGCTCCGCGCTCCGCGCAGCGCCCGCCCGGCTGCTCCGCGCTCCCTCCGCACCCTCCGGCCGCCCGCTCCGCTCCCGCCGCCGGCCTGGCTCCAGCCCCACCTTCCCTTTTCTTTTCTATATATATATATTTTATACATATATATATATCTCATTTTCACCGCCCTCCGCATAACGCGGGGGGGGGCACATCCCGCCCCCCGCCTCCCCGAGCATCCTCCGCGGGATTACGCGCCCGGCCGCGCTCCGCACCGGCTGCAGGACGGAGGGACCACGGCGGGGCTGCCGCAGGGGGTATTTCCTTCGCTCCTCTTCTTGGGGGGGCGGGTTTGGGTTGGGGTCGGGCCGGGAAAGAGGGGGTTGGATAGACAGGGCACCCCTCAGCACCCCACGGGGGAGGGGGGATGCAGCGGGGGCTGTACTCTCACCCACCCCCCCCCGCGCCCTTTCTTCCCCCCCGGAGGGCTGGGGCGGGGGGGATGGAGGATGGAGGATGGAGGATGGAGGATGAAGGCAGCGCGGTTTATCCGTGGGCTCTGCCCGCCCCCCCTTCATCGTACCCGGGTGACCTTTCAAATCAAAGCCCGGCTCGTACCTACCAAGGTGCACTGGGCAGCGAGGGCTGGGGGGTGCTGGGGAGGGGGGGGTGATGCACCCGGGCTCTCCCCCTCCCTCTGCCTTTCCCCCTCCCTCCCTCCTCCCTCCTCCCTCCCTCGCTGCTCCCTCCCTCTCTCTCTCTCTGCTGCATTTTGCATGAGCTATCTAGGTCATTAGCATTTTAGCGTATGCAAGACTTGACAAAGCTGATGAGAAGCCAGATGGGCCCCTCTCCTCTTTTTTTTGCACCACTTGGGATCTGAGCGAAAGGATTGACTGCAGCAGGCGAACGGGGGAAGGTTTATTGCGCTCCTCCAGACCCCCCCGTTTATAGCAGCGCGGCGGGGCTCGGGGCAGGCGGCAGAGAGCGGGCAGCGTTGGGCAGAGACGGAGGGCAGGTAACGGGGCCCCCCCGCCGCCCCCCACCCCACAGCCCGGGGCTTCTTTGCTTTCACAGAGGGTTTTTTCCGATGGGGTAGCGGGGTTAGGTTGGGTTTTGTCCCCCCCCCTTCCCCCCCGCCCATGGGGAAGGGCGCGCCGAGCCTCCGCGGGGCGCGGAGAACAAAGGCTGGGCTCCGCGGGGTCCCTCTCCCCCCTCCCCTCCTTCCCCCCTCCCTTTTTTTTCTTTTCTTTTCCCATTTCCCCTTCTTCTTGTCGATATTCTCTTCCTCCCGAGGAAAGGCCCCTCTCTCCGTGTTCACAGCGGACCTTGATTTAAATGTCCATACAATTAAGGCACGCGGTGAATGCCAAGAACGAGGCTGACCAGCATCGAGGCCGGAGGCGGCTCCGCGGYTCTCCGCACCCGCGGAACCCCCCCRCACCCCCTGACACCCTCCCCATCCCCCGAGCTCGGCCGCGGGGCGCGCAGGCAGCGCTGAGCACCGGCGCAGGTGGCACCGCAGCGCGGGGAGGGGGCGGAGAGGGATGCTCGGGATGGGATGGGATGCGTTGGGATGCGCTGGGACGGGATTGGGGCGCGCGGCGGCTTTTGGGGCGCTCTCCGGGGTCAAGGAGAGGGGGTCCCTGCGAGCACAGGCGCCCGGGGTGTGAAATCCGGAGCTGTCACTCGGGGGTGCCCCGCGGGTGGGCCCCGGGGGGACGCGGCTGCTGTCCCCAGGGCTGCTCCGCTGCCGCCGCTTTGTGCTTTGCCTTTTCTCTCGCCTTTTCTCGGCAGAGCGATGGGTTTTTTCCTTGCTAAAAGCAAGGGCAGGTCTTGGGGTCACCGGGGCTCACGCTGTTCCCCCGACGGAGAGGGGGGGCCGGGGGGGGATACTGAAGCAAAGCCGCTTTTTTCCTTTATTTTTGAAAGCTTTATTATGACATATTATTTTTTTCCGGTGGCTGTTTGTGTGTTTTTCCCCTCCACCCTCCCTCTCCTTTTAATCCTTATAATTTAAATCAAAAGTGCCGGGGAGAAGAAGGGGGGGAGCGCTGTGTCTGCAGGGCGAGGCCGGGTGTAAATCTCTCGGAGGGATAAACATGTCATTTGTTCCCTTTGTATGGTAATGCTGTCCCCCCCCCAGCTGCCCCCCCACCCCCCAGCAGCTGCCCCAGCCATACATCCTCCCTACAAAAGATCCCAATTACCCATCGGCTGCCTCATTATACTCCTTACACAGCCCCGGCGAGAGGCGTGTGTGTGCGAGGAGCCGAGGGGAGGAGGGCGGGGGGGAGGCGAAGATGAAGGGGGGCAGAAACAGCACCTGAATAATTCAGAAAATAAAATAAAATCCAAAACTCTGGAGGCGGCGGGAGGGAGGGATGCTGCGACCCCGCAGGGATGCTGCGACCCCGCGGCCTAACACGGAGCAGGTGCCCCCCAGAGCCTCCTGCAGCGCACGGGCTGCTCCCCCCCAGACACCCCATTGGTTCTTTTTCCCCTTCCTTTTTCACGCTTTCATTTTTATTTCGGTTTTTATTTTTTTTTATCCCTTCACCCTTTTAGCCCTGCTCCCCGCTGCGGCTCTTCACCTCTTTCCCCTTCTCCCATCCCTCTCCTCCCTTCCCTTCTCTTTGCAGCTGGAGGCCACCCGCCCTCATCCCCTCATCCCGGCCCATCCCAGCAGGTGCCTGGCTCTGGCCAAGGACAGGCCCTACTGGAGGGGACAGTCCCCGATTCCTCGGGGCTCCTGCAGAGCTGTCCCCAATTCGGGGGTCCCGTCTCTCTTTGCAGCTCCGCGCACGGACCCTCACCTCCGGCACGGTGCCCTTGGGAACAGTGACAGCAGCTCGGGCTCCCTGGGACGCCTCTCTGCTTTCCCCGCCGAGGGGCTCTGCAGGTATTTCGGGCCATCCCTCCCCTGGGCTCGCATCCCGGCCGCTGCGGATGCCGCSAGGAGCCCGTCGGGTCGTGCCAATAAAGCTCTTTCCTCGCGGCTTCCCGCATCCTTCTCCTTTGTTCGCGGAGCTTTCTCGCCCGTCTCTTTGCGGCGGCCGAGGCGGGACCCTCCTCTCCCCGCGAAGGACCCGCAYTCAGCACCAGGTTGGGGATGAATATTCAAACCCGCCCCAAAATAAAACCCTCAGCCTCGCCATTCGGCAGCCCGCGGCCGCCTGCTCAGCCCTCCGCATCCCGGACCTCCAGGAGGGTCTGGACTGCCACAGGGCTCCTGTGTAGTGAATAAAAGGGGGGGAAAGAAAGACATTTKGGGTGCTTTCTCTTTGGGATTGCCCCCAGGCCGGCAGGCAGGTCCCCGCCGCGCCTCATGAGCCGAGCACCCGTCTGCGGCAGCGCTGGCCCCGCGGCACCCGGCCCTCGCAAAACAGGATGGATTTGCCCTTAAAGCTGCGGCATGGGAGARAAAAGCGAGACCTAAATGACCCCAAATAAACAAACAACCTGTTTTGTGTCTTGCGAAACAGCCGGGATGAGGACACGCCATCACGGCGCGTCCCAAGGCCTGGTAACCCCGCCGGGGCCCGGCTGCCTCCCTCRGCCTCAGCCCCGAGGGGTGGAGAGGAGGGGGCAGGAGGCTCCTATTAATTCTAATCCCGAGAAATATTGCCGTGCCCCGAATAAATCAGGCCGGGGGTTCCTCCAAGACCTTTGCCCCCTCGRGATGAGCTGCAGTGCGGCCCCTCCTCTTCTGGGTGGACACTTTGGGAAGGGAAATGGCGCGGTGGGGGGTGGGGGTGGTGGACAGATGCGTTTGATTTTTTTTTCGCTGAGGGATGGAGGAGGAGGTGGCACGATTTTATTCCGAGCACGTCAGCTGCCCCCTCCCTCCCCGTCCCCTCCTTCCTCCCTCCACCCGCAGTCCGATGTAAACAGAACGGCACAGACCGGCCGGGCTCCATCCCCTCTTGGATTATGGGGGGAATTAAGGAGCTTTGATTAACGCAGCCGTGCCCCCGAATAACCTTCAGGCGTCTGGCCCACAAGGTCGTGTGCTGGAAGGGGCCGGGGACAGGGACCCCGGGGTCCCCATCCCGTGGGCAGAGGGAAGGGATGGATGGAGAGGATCCGTGGAGGGCAGAGATCCTTCCCTCAGCGGTTTTATGCCGGTTTTATTCCTCCCTGCCCACGCCCACCCCTGACCGATTCGCTCGCCGCTGCGGCGCTGGTGGAGCTGGAGATGCTCCGGCTCCAGCAGGGAGGTGGAATGGAAGATGTGGGAAATTCCTCTATTKCCCTCATTTCCCAGATCCCTGTCAGCCCTGCTCTTCACTCAGCCCCACGAAGAATGATATCTCCATGTGGAAAGGTCTTTTCCTCCATGTCCCTGCAGCATCCAGCTCCTTTTTCCCGTTTATTTTTACGCCATGTACCTCCCCGAACCGCAAACCAACACATCTCCTAGCAGCAGCAGTCAAAGTGGGCGTTTTATTGGGAAATCTAATCAGGTTTCGAGGGGAAAATCCTTCCTTAATGTCTCAGCTAAGCAACGAGCTCGATTAAATTGTTCAGACGATAAAAAGGGCCGAGAGCCCCGAGTATCCCTTTTTCCTCCCTGCTCTTCCTGGACAGCACTGTCATCTTCAAAGCCCAAACGAGCCTCAATGACACAGGACTCACATGTCATTCCCCGACATCCCCCCCGCCCCGCCTCCCCCCAGCAACAGAGTCACAAATCATCTCAAACACTCTAAATTTAGCCCGGCAGCACGACCACGAGCAGGGATTTCAGTGACATCACTGCTGGAAATTAAGGGGTCAAACAGGGAGGCTGAGCGTGGTGCCCTGAGGAGCGGAGACGACGCTCCATCGATTCTTCCGTGCACCGAGGCTGCCCTGTCTTGAGACAGCTCAGAGCATCCCCTCAAAATATCTTTCTCTCAGCACCCAAAATGCCCAGAGCTGTCCAGCCATTAATTAATTCCCATCAGRAGCTGTGCTGGAAGGCCCCAATGGATCAGAGCTGAGGAGATGCGTGGTGTGACTGGGATAACCCGAAGGAGCAAAGCCAGTGAGCTTTGCCCGGTACAGAGGTTGGGAAAAAGGGGAGCCAYATCACACCCAGGAGCTGGAAGGTGGCTGCAGCATTCCCTGCGTGGCTGGGAATGCCAGGCCAGTGTTTCCATGGCATTTGCAGAGGTGTGTGTGCACAGGGTCCCAGYGGTGCTGCGGTTACAGGGTGGGGGTGCTGCTGTGGGATCCCAGGGCCTGTGGGGATTCCTGCCTGTTTTGCTCTGCACAGCCAAAAAAAATCACTGGACATCGGGAGAAGGAAGCCAGGGCTGAGTGCTGAGGTGGGAATGGGGCTGCTCTGGAGTGGGAGGTCCAGTGTTCCAGAGGATGAGGAGAGAAGAGAGATTCTGATGGYTCCTGCTGCGCTGCAGTTGGAGGGGCAGATCCTGAGCTCCTCAGCAGGATTGGACGGATTCATGGACTCACACAACCACAGCATGGTTTGGCTTGAACACCTGAAAGCTCATCCAGTTCCACCCCCTGCCATGGGCAGGAACACCTCCCACTGTCCCAGGCTGCTCCAAACTCCTCAACCTGGCCTTGGACACTCCCAGGGATCCAGGGGCAGCCACAGCTTCTCTGGGACTTCTGTGCCAGGGCCTCCCCACCCTCCCAGGGAACAATTCCTTCCCAATATCCCATCCATCCCTGCCCTCTGGCAGTTTGAAGCCATTCCCTGGGTTCTGTCCCTCCATCCCTTGTGCCCAGTCCCTCTCCAGCTCTCCTGGAGCCCCTTTAGGCACTGGGAGGAGCTCTGAGCTCTTCCTGGATCCTTCTCTTCTCCAGGCTGAACAATAAATTACTGCTTAGGGACCATAACCTCTTGGAAAGTCACCCAAGAGAGGCTGAGATGATACTTTTAGGGACCTGTTACTCACAGCACCTACATCCTTTAGTGGTCAGAGACCCTTCACTTGGCAGCACTAAAAGGCCGGAAAAAGCCACCTCCACCCTTCAAATTCCGTGTTCCCCTTGCCCCAGTGGTGAGAAATGAAAAATGAACCAACAAGTCACTCACTCCTACAGCATCAATTCCTCCTACAGGCACAAAATACAGGAGAGGGGAGAGGCTGGGAACTAAAATCTGATGTAAATCCCTTCAGCCACGGCAGCGCGTGAGGATTTCTCCACCATCGATGCACACGGCAGCGATTCCATGAACGTTCCCTCATTTTGATGGAGATTCTGCCTTTCAGCCCGACCGTTTCCGTGTGGCACCAGCTGTAGGGATGAGCTAATGCAGAGCTCAGTCATTTCCCCGCTCACCCCGAGTCTTCCTCCACAGCCGCTGCCGCAGCCGCTCCGGTGCCATCTCACCCGGGGAAAGACAAAAGTGTGCAYGTGTAATTTGCGGTGTCGATGCGTTCAGCGAGGAGTTGGAACGATGAAAGTTATTTCATTTATTGCAATGGTACATAAAGCCTCCTCGAATAGGCAATTATGCCCATAGGTTAATAACACGCAGCGATTTGACTGACAAGCGGAATTAGAATTGAACACGGCAGAGTGGCAGCTAAAGGCACTTTATTAAAACTGTGGCTGGGGATTTCTTCAAAATACCAGTTGTGAACCTTTGCTGAACCTTCGCTGGTGAAATATTTATAGAGACTGCCATGTTGTGGCCTGGTATGTTGCGTTTTCTTCTCCTTTCCCTCTCTGCTTTGAGGAATTTCTCCGGTTGGATTTCCTGGAGGGAAGGCAAATGCTCAGGGTTGCTTCATGTGGAGGGATGGGATGGGATGGGATGGGATAGGATAGGATCCATGAGATGGGATGCATGGGATGGGATCCGTGGGATGGGATGGGATCATGGGATCCATGGGATGGGATGGGGCCATCCAGCAGGGATTAACTCCAGACATACAAGGGACCTGGATTTACGTCTCTATCCTCTCTCCTTATCGCTCCCCAGCCCAGCATCCTCTTAACGCTGCCCTCGTTCGTCCAGAATTAAAGATCCCAAAATCAGGATCAGGGATTGATACAGCAAATAAAACAAATGTTTGACTCTGTTCGTACTGGGAGTTTTYCCTGCTGCCAAGGAAGTTTCTCCTTGGGAGGTTAAATTAATGCAGGGATGGATTACCTGCAGTCAGGATGGAGTCGCTGCTCTGGGGAGATTTGAATCCCAGGTTAGAGAAATGTGTGTCAGGAATGAAGGGAGAAAATACTTGATTCTGCCTCAGGACAAAAGGGAGGGTTGAGTCCAGTGTTTCCCATCATTCTTGGGAAAAAATAACAAAATYGGTTTAAAATAATAGCTGAGGACCAGCTGGGGCTGGGCCAAGTGAGATCCAAAGGTCTTGTTCCAGCCTAACTTTAGCCCAGCTAGTCAGGAAATGAGGATTAAAATCCCAAAAGCTCTTTGTGTGCTACTGCCTTCTCTGGAGGCCAGTGGAAAAGAGAGGTGGCATCTGAAATTTCCTTAAAATTAWCTCCCAATTCCAATCTCTTTCTTTCTTGCCTCATTTGCCCAGTGTGAAAAATCTCTCTATAATAAGAGCTGCCTTGCAACCATCCATGGGCCAGGGGTTAAAAATCCAGGAGCACTCTGTGGGATTCAAGGATTTCACTTCAAAACCAGCAAGGACAAAAGCAGAGAGGAAAGGAGTGTCTGGACAGGGAAAATTTGAATCCACTGGAGGATGGTATAAGGCAATCTCTGAACTGGTGGCCAAATCCAGCAAGGTACAAGGAGGATCACAGACAGGAGGATTTAACAGAGGGGAAACTTCCCAGCCAGCACAAAAACAGTGTCCAGTCCAGACCTCCAGGTCCCCATTCTTTCAGAACAAAACTTCACAACTCAAAATCAGAGTTTAATCCAAAATATTTTCTTTAATGTCAAGGAAGGGGAAGCTGGAAGTGCACTCAGCTGAAAAATGAGCTTGAATCCGCCATTCTATCATTATTCCCTGCCTAGATCCAGCATATTCCAGACCTGCAACCATCCTCT
>NW_026623586.1:15369-19693 GCF_030028575.1 Malurus melanocephalus | reverse complement strand
TCACACACGTTCCCAGCAGCTTTTTCCTGCAGATTTCCCCAGTGCCAATGGYAGTTTTGGAGGAGAAGTGCCAGGAGATGAATTAACCAGAGACGTGTGCAGGGCAGGGACTCAATCCCAGGGCAACCCCTTTTGTTAAAATGCCCAGGAGAAAAGAGACCTCCTTTTTTTTTTTTTTTTTTTTTTTTTTAATGCCCTGAAAGATTTATAACCCTTTTTGTCAGGTTCTCCCTCCTATCACTGATAAAACTCACCCTGGCACGGCTCAAGCCCAGGAACAGCTTTTAAAAACCTCTGTGATTTAAAGCAAACATCCAGTCCTTGGCTGCTGCCCAGCCCAAATTCAGGGAGYGTCCCAATGTTCCAAAATGTGTAAATGGGGTTCATGAGTGAAAMCCACAAGGGATGAGCCCAGCCAGACTTTGTCCTCTCACCCCAGTCCTTGGTGCGTTGCRTRTAGGAGATTTGTTACCTTCTCAAASAGATTTTTGTGCCATCMGTTTATGCAACTTGACCATGTAAAATTATTTAATCTCATTTTGTGAGGGCATAAATACCTGTAGGAATACATACAAACATGTTGTTTTCCCTAAAGCCCCAGGCCCTAGAGGCAAAACCATTAAAAACCTCAAGTTTCAAAAGGTTTAAGGGGTGAGCTGAGTTTACTCAAGAAGCTAAAAAACACAAAACAAAAACAAAACAAACAAACAAAAAAAAACCAAAAAAACAAAAAAAAAAAAGGAAAAAAAAAAAGGCAAATCCAAAGTACATTAGAAAGAGCCCTGAAAATACGATCGAGAAATTGGAAGCAATTTTGTGATCAGGGTTTTTCTTGCTAGGTTTTCTGGGAGTTTGGGGTTGGAGTTAATGGCAGTGGGAGTGGAGGGCAATGTGGTTTTCTTTCAGGATCAATACCAGGGTGGAGCAAATGGTGTATTTCTCTTCAGGGCTAAGAAGATCTAATTGTGCCCTGTTTTGCTCTAATGCATGGCTGTGGCACCACCAGGGAGTCCCAGAGTACCCAAAATGTGCTTTTTTTCCAGTCCATCCCTGGGTTTTATCGTGCATCCTGTCCCTCCTCGTCTCACCCCAGCAGTTTCATGGGTTATTTCGAGGATGCCCAAATTTCTGCTCCATCCCTCACTCATGGCTCAGGGTAAAAAAAGGGACCGACATCCTCCTGTAGCAATTCCCACCAGGAAATAAGGCTTTTATGGATGATCCTAATTGGGGGGAGTCTCCCAGGACACACCCAGAGCTATGCAGGAGCAATGAATGTACAAGGATATGAGATTCCCAGGGAGACCCAGGCCAGCCCCGTGGACATGAAACCACAATTGTCATCTGTGATGAACAACAGAGAGGGGAACGTACAGGAAACAGCAATTAAACCATTAAAATCTTGGGCAGCTTCCCAGTGAGCAGCAGCCTTTTGATTTATAAATATCTCACATGGCATAAAAGG
Source organism: Malurus melanocephalus (assembly GCF_030028575.1). NCBI lineage: Eukaryota > Metazoa > Chordata > Aves > Passeriformes > Maluridae > Malurus > Malurus melanocephalus. Next base: position 18,228 of record NW_026623586.1, on the reverse strand, counting down.
AGCTCTTCTCTACCCAGTGTGTCCCCAATGACCTTCAAGAGGGACGAGCGGGTTGGGATTGTCACACTGAGCTGGCATCTTGTGCTGCAGCTGGGGAGTGACACATCCAGAGGGGGTTTGGTTCCCTCTGGATGAGGATTTCTGGCTCCCCTATAGCAGGGAGCATATAGGATTTCCTATAGCTTGGCAATCCCAGCTGAAAGTTGAAATCCAGCTGAGATCCTGGTTGAAATTATCCTAATTCCTGCCTAGATCTGCTTCCTATAAATCCYTGGATGGGATGTAGGGAAATAACTGAGCTGGAAGGTGGGAAATGTGCTGCTGTTACCACATTTCAGTGTTAAAATAGGGGTTTCCATACTTAATCTGAATATTTTGTGCGCATGTTTGGGGGATCAACACCCTGGGGGATCAGCCCAGACCACAGGGAATTTCTGGGCTCCAAGTCCTCGTGGCTCAAGTTTAATATTCAAGCTGAGTGAAATGCAAAATATCTGCATGAGTGCTGAAAAATTTGGTWATCTGGTAATTACATATGGTCGCCMTTTAATTAGCAAAAGAAACATCCCTCAGACCAAGGTTGGAACCAAAATAACCCAGGGAAGATCCATGATCACAAAAGACAGTGACAACCTGAGTTTTCACCAGTCAGAAATCATTCCTGGCATGTGCTGCTTGTCGGGAGAAGAGTTTTGGGGATAGATATCAAAACTGATTGCTCCACTCAGTCTGGATGGGTTTGGCTGAAACCATCAACGGCAGATTTAGTGATGTTTGCATCAAAATAATAACCCCGGGGTTTGAAAACCACTCCTGCTCTCTGAGATGAGCAGCACTGCAAAAACTCGGGATATTCACACCGGGGAGGCTCAGTTTTGCTGTTCTGGGGGTTTCCAAGCATCCCTGTTCTCCCGACACCCCCGAGTCGGTCAGAAACCCCCGCTGCCGGTACCCGGCTCGGTGATTTAACCCCGAGCAAGGATCCTCGGGGATGGAGAAACGGGGATGGCGGTGGGAATCCTGCAGCTCTTCTCCCTCCCCAGCAGCCGCGGAGGCTTCCCCTGCAATCCCCGCGGCCCGGAGCGCGTCTGCGGGATGATGAAACGCAGAGAGGCCCTAATGAGATTTCCAAGAAAGCCAGCTTTTCCCTCGGCGTGTCTGGGCTGGATAAACCCGAGCTGTCGGCTGCGCGAAACCCGCGGGAAGGAGAAGCGCCCTGGACCACGCGGATCGCGGACGGGAAACCTGACACAAAAATTCCCATTCCCACCCTCTCCGCGGATCGGGACGGTGAATCTCGCATCCCAAACGGCTCATCCCGGCCCAGGAGCGGCAGGAATCTCAGAGCACAGCCAGAGCATGGCACAAGGCGGGGAGGAGCCGCGGGTCCGGCTCCCCGTCCCGCAGGAATCACCGGGCTCTGGCGCGGGGTCTGATTTGGGCACCGCCGACCATTCGCATCCTCAACATTCCAGAGCAGCAGCCGCTAGAGGGGGGCTCAGCTCCGGGAGAGGGACTCGGAAAATCCCTGCAGCCTTCGGGAAGGAGGAGCGACTCAAAACTCAGCGTGGAGAGGGGCGGGAGGCTTGGAAAAGGATGGATGCGAGCGATGCGCGAAGGAAACCGCACCAGAAAACGCCGTTATCGCTTCCCGAAGTGCCGGCTCCGAGCAATCCATCCGTTTGTTAAATATTCCATTGTAGGAATGCAAGCCTCGGACGACAAAAATCTGTTTGCTTTGGCGAACAGAAGAACTCTGGAAAAATAATTACAATTAAATACAAGAAAGTCAGTTCACAGGGAACTGAAAACCATGGGGGAAAAAAACAGAAACAGAATGAAAAGGAGAACACAGAAAAAACAAGCTTTACCCCCCCATTCTATACATCGTATACGAATAAAGACTGACTGTTAATTATTTATATTATTATAAAATACAAAACTTCTTTACAATCAACAGCTTTGCATGCAAGAAACCCCAAAGCAGAGTCCGTGTGTCAATCGCCAGCATTCCTAAAAATCTGTGTGGAAAGTGATGCCCTCCCAAAAGCATTGAGGGGCTGGAAGGAAGCAGAACAGGGAAAAAAAAAAAAAACCTCCCAAATGTTTCCCAATCAGAGAAACACAGCACAATTTGTAAGTTTTAAAGAAAAGCTTCCATAAATATCCATGACTGCATCCCTGTAGCCAAAGCTTTTCACTTTCCATGGATAAAGAAGCCTCAGTAATGGAATGTTGGCAGATGAGGCACATTTTGAAGGTGCAGGGATGTGAGATGGACATTTCCAACACCTCAGTCACTCCTGAGGTCTCTCTGCCCCTGGAGGGATTTTGGGGATCCAGGCAAGGTGCTCCCCTGTCCAGYTCCCACCCTGTCCCTGTCTGACCTTTCCATCACTTCCCATGACTTGTGGGATGGGGAGAAACTTTTTATTAGGGTTTTATTTCAATTTTATTTTTATTAGTTTTTTTTTTATTAGGGTTTGTTGCTACAGGACAAGGGGTGATGGTTTAAAAGTCAAAAAAAAAAGTGATTTAGAGCAGATATAAGGAAGAAGATTCTCATGATGAGGATGGCAAGGCACTGATAGAGATTTCCCAGTAAGGCAGTAAATCCCTTTCCCTGTAGACATTCAAGGCAAGGTTGGATGGGACTTTGAGCAGCCTGATCCTTTTGAAGATGTCCCCCCTTTCTGCAGGGGGGTGGACTGATGAGCATTAAAGGCTCCTTCCAACCTAAACCATTTCCTACAAGGGTCCCACAAAGGCCCTACAAAGGTCCCATTTTGGTCATTCTGATGGAAATCCCTAAATGCCCCCCTGTGAGCCAGAGCAGAGACTCTTCCCAGAAAGGCCAGG
>NW_026623586.1:12035-14287 GCF_030028575.1 Malurus melanocephalus | reverse complement strand
CCCTCACCCTCCTGCCATCAAATTATTTTGGTGAGTGCAATTTTTTTCTGAGAAAATATTTATTTGCATTAAAATACCTGTTGTTTGCAGTACAATATTTGACTTTTTTTGTTATTTAAATGTTACACCTCCTCTACCACTTTCTGCCTCAGTTCAGGGATGGGGCTTGGATGGGAATGATTTTAAGCTGCAGGGTAATATCCTGTGAATTTCAATTGCCCTGGAAATTAATTTAATTCTTACGGAAAAATTTATTTTCCTTTCCATCAAACCACCACAAAATACTTTTTTTTCAGGACCAAAGTCTTGCTGTTTAGTGGCGCTTCTCTTACTGAAGTTTTCTGTCCTAAATTTTTATTCGGGGCATTTTTCTGTTCCAAATTTTGCATTTCCTTTGTTATTTCTATATTTCCATGTAGGGCTGCTCTTCATTTCTATTTTTTTACTTTCCATTCCCCTGAATTCCTGCTTTCTGAACTTCATCTCCAGATAGATTTTCACCCTTTGAGCAGAAACACCATTTCCTGAGACAATTTCCAGTTTATCTTTTTTACTTTATCTTTACATCAGCTGCAGAAACACCAACATGGGAAGGATTTTTCCCCCATGTGGGTTGAAACCTGCCTCATCCTCACTGGGATGTTTTTCTTGGCCAAGCTTGCACTACAGTTTCAAGTAAAGTTAATTTACACCTCAGCATAAGAATTCAATTTCTACTCTTGGGCTGATTATATTCCGTATTCTCCAAATTCTCACTTCTAGTTTTAAATTATGTCCTACCAGATTTTCAGCTCCAAGTCCCACTACAGCCTCAGATTCCTTTAAGCCTCTAAACCTGCACGTTATTTTCCCAGTCTCAAATTCCTTCTTTGAACCAAAATTCCCGACACGGAGCCAGCAGGTGGGTAAGGCTACTGATTCTTTTTTTGGGAAGAATTTCTTATCAGGAAGATTTTATTTTCAGGAAGAATTTCTTCCTGAAAAGGGTTGTTCAGGGAGGTTTGGAGTCCCCATTCCTGGAGGTGTCCAGGGAATGACTGGAGGTTACACTCAGAATTTCTGTAAAATTCTGTAAAAATTCTGTTTAAAATAGCAGGGATAGAGTCAAAACCATGAGAAAAAATATCCTCTTTGCTTTCAAACTCTTCAAAAAGAGCACCTGGATGTGGCACTCAGTGCTCTGGGCTAGGGACAAGGTGGGATTGGTCATGGGTTGATGGTCTTTTCCAACCTAAATTCTGTAAAATTCTGTAAAAATTCTGTTTAAAATAGSAGGRGTAGARTCAAAACAATGAGTCAAAAAATCCTCTTTGCTTTCAAACTCCTCAAAAAGAGCACCTGGATGTGGCACTCTGGGCTGGGGACAAGGTGGTCACGGGTTGATGGTCTTAGAGGTCTTTTCCAGCCTAAATTCTGTAAAATTCTGAAAAAAACCTCTTAAAAATAGCAGGGGTAGAGTCAAAASAATGAGTCAAAAGATTCTCTTTGCTTTCAAACTCCTCAAAAAGARCAATCYAATCTTTTATTGGAGAAAAGTAACAAAAAAAAAATCCCAGGGGATGAACTGTGGTGGTTCCTRGAGCTGGAACGAACTCACAGTTTCTCCTGGATGGGCAGGAGTGGATAAAAATGTTCCTAAAAACGTGCCTGGGAGCCTCAGTGCCGAAAAAAAAGACGTGAAGGGGTTTGGGCAGGGATGCAAAACCCTCCCCGGTGCTTTTGTGGAGCTGCTCATCCAGAGAGAARCTCCCAACAAAAGCCCCGAGCTTGTTTCATGGTTTCCCATTGCCCTGCATCCTTGGGAAGCATCTGACACGCTGTTCGTGCACAAATAACCACGGCAGCGCTGCGCAGATCATTTCTGTGGTTTCCCAGTGGGTGTGTAAGCAAATGAGCAAAAAATAAATGTCACGCGGCGGTGACTTACTCCGCTTCTAAAGGCTCCGTTTTCCCTCTGTATTTTTGTTTTTTTTTAACGAGTTGTTAATTAAATCCCGCGTTCTGGCGCTTCGAGCTGATGGGATGACACGAGATTAAGTTGTTTAGAATTCGAATCTTCCTCGGTTTCTCGTCGGGGCGATGGAGGAGATGGGAGCGGTCGAGCCCCGATTGCCCCGGTTTTGTGCGGCTGCAGCGCCGGGTGCTCCAAAATCCCTCCGGTCCCCGTGGGTTTGTCACCGATCGGAGAGGATCGCGCACAAAATGTGATGTGTGGGCTCCCTCTTCTGCCTGAGAGCATCAGCGCCTGGAAA
>NW_026623586.1:7937-9569 GCF_030028575.1 Malurus melanocephalus | reverse complement strand
GGAAAAAAACAATAAAAAGGGTGAGGAAATGGCCTCAGGCTGTGCCAKGGAGGTYTAGATCAAATATTTGGAACAATTTCTTCCTGKCACAGCTGCCCAGAGCARGGATGGAGTCCCCAACCCCATCCACAAGAGCCCTGTGGACATGGGAATATGTGATACTCAAAATAAAGTGATTATTCTGAAACTTTGAAAACTCAGTGACACAAAAACGATGCTCCTTCCTCCTGCATTCAAGAGAGAATTTCATTATTTTCACTCAGCTGCTCCCACATTTTGAGAGAAAATATTTCTTCATTTTCTGAATATTTCTGAATATTTCTGAGTATTTCTGAATATTTGTGAATTTTGCAGCCAGCCAAAGTGGATGCATTGAGGTAATTCCTCCTGCACAAAACGATGTTTCAGACATTGAAAGAAATAGTTTAGGTTCTAATAATTCATATAAGATCTAAAAATTCTTTTCAGATTTTCATTTTTTAAAAATCAGATGCAGATTCTAATGGATGAAAGACCAGAGCTTATACACAGCGTGTTGGACATTTTGCTTGATTTTTTTTATCAGTATCAATGAAGTATCCCCTTCATTCTCTTTAAATCTCATGCCACTGAAAAAAAAATCTTTGAAAAAAGCCTTTGTGGAGACACCAAATCTGTGTCTCCAACTCTTTCCTGCTCTGAGTTTTTCATCAGAACCGGTATCACCCAGCCCCTAAATCAGGATCCCATAAATCCCCTAAAACCAGCAGCACCAGGGAAGCAGAGCCAGGAGTGGGGTCCAAATATCAGAGCTGGGCTTTATTTTCCCAATAAATTGAACTGGAACACTTAGACCCAGCCTGAGCAGGGTATAAATATCAGAGCAGAGCTTTATTTTCCTAATAAACTGAACTGAAACACTTAGACCCAGACCTCAGCAAGATCTGAACACCCAAGCTGGGCTTTATTTTCCCAATAAACTGAATTGGAACACTTAGACCCAGCCTGTGCAGATTCCAAATATCAGAGCTGGGCTTTATTTCCCTATAAACCAAACTGGAACACTTAGACCCAGCCAGTAGTGGGGTCTAAATATCAGAGCTGGGCTTTATTTTCCTAATAAACCAAACTGGGATGCTTAGACCCAGCCTGAGCAGGGTCCAAATACCAGACCTGGGCTTTATTTTCCCAATAAACTGAACTGGACCACTTAGACCCAGCCTGGGCAGCGTGCAAATATCAGAGCTGGGCTTTATTTTCCCAATAAACTGGACTGGGACACTTAGACCCAGACCTCAGCCTGAGCCTCATCCCTCTGCACGTTGAGAACTCTGAGCAGGGCATTTATTTTTATATAAAAATATTATAAATTACTTAAATGTATATACACTATAGCAATAAATAATATTTTATATATTAAAACATATAATTATATGTATAATAAATTAATACATAATTTATAATATTTATTATTATCAGCTCAGGGAAGGATGGAGCTACCTGGGCATTCCTTTGCATGTTTWGCCATTCCAAATTAAAGTCCACATAAAGTCAATTTCTCACCAAAGATTATTAATTTGTCTTTTTTAGCATTCTCCTTGAGATATTTAACCATTCACAGTGCACTTCAATAACCACTTCGTCCAACTATTC
>NW_026623586.1:4478-6096 GCF_030028575.1 Malurus melanocephalus | reverse complement strand
ATTTTGGGTGAATTTTGGGAGGTTTTGGACAAATTTTTGGTGGCTTTTAATGGATTTGGGAGGGTTCTGATTGATTTTGGGGACCTCAGGGGGATTTGAGAATTCTGGGAATTTTGGGGAATTTTCAGGAATTTGGGGTGGATTTGGGGAGGGTTTGGGTAAATTTTTAGTGTTTTTTAATGGATTTTGGGTGGTTTTTAATGGATTTGCAGGAGTTCCAATGGATTTTGGGGATCTCTGAGGAATTTTGGGGAATTTTCAGGAATTAGGGGAATTTTTGAGAATTTTAACTGGATTTTGGGAGGTATTTTAGGTGGATTTTGAGAGGTTTTGGGCAAATTTTCAGTGTTTTAATGTCTTTTGGGTAGTTTTTAATGGAGTTTTGGTGGGTTTTATTGGATTTGGGGTGGCTTATTATGGATTTTGAGTGATTTTTAATGGATTTGGGGGGGCTTCCATTGGATTTTGGAGATCTCAGATTTTTGGGAATTTTCAGGAATTTCAGGGGGATTTTGGGAGGAATTTGGGGTGGCTTTTGGGAAGTTTGGGACAAATTTTCAGTGCTATTCAATGTATTTTGGGTGTTTTTTAATGGCTTTGTGGGGGCCCCGATGGATTTTGGGCATCTCAGGGGGATTTTTAGGAATTCTGGGGATTTTGGGGAGTTTTGGGAGGGATTGAGGGTGGATTTTGGGGGTTTTGGCAGGGTTTGAGGAGCTCTGACCCTTCGGGTAGGACACTGGCAGGGCTTCACCTCCATCCAGCTTCTGCAGAGAAGGAAGGTGATGAAAATAAAAAGTCAGGATGGGTGAAAAAGCCAAAAAAAAGTGATTTTTCACTGTCTCCTCTGCAGCATGAACAAAATTCAGCAAATGAAGCTGCGACACATTCCAGCCTTTGAAATCAAAGCAGTTCAGGTCTCACCCATCCTGCACCTCAGAAACACGAGGAGATAAAGGCTGAAAACATTACCCAACTCCCTAAAAATGCTTTTTTTTTTTTTTCACAGGATCACTCACTGCATTGTGTTGGAAGGGTTTTATTTTTCTTGCAACAGCTAAACCCGCTCTCCTGCTGAATTTTGTGGTTTTTCGAGCTCTCCGGAGATTCCCCATTTCCTCCAAAGTCAGAAAAATCTGTTTTATTTTCACACAAGTGAAATCTTTGAGGAGAGAAACTTTGAGGAGAGAACTGCTCCAAGAAAATGCAGCACGACGGGTAAAACCAGTTGCCTCTGCACAGGCTGGATCAGCAAACTGAGCTGATAAGGATAATTAAAATTTTTCATCAATGAGAGGAGAAAATCCTCATTTGGGGCCTCATTCTCCCACCCCTGATATTACCCGGCCAGAGGGAGGAATTTGTTGAAATCTCTCTATTAAAGCACAGCCATAAGGAATTTCTCTTCCATAAATAGGGCATGGATGGGGTTTATGGAGACATTTCCCTCTGGAAATCCCAGGAAAGAGCATCACATCCTATAATGCCATAAAACTTAGGGCTTTGAACTTTGGAATGACTTTAAAAAGTGAGAAATGTTTTTAAAAATTTGTTCTGGGCTTTAATCTGTTACATTTTGCTGCAAGAAGATGGCAAGAGTTTATTTATTTATTTATTT
>NW_026623586.1:0-3328 GCF_030028575.1 Malurus melanocephalus | reverse complement strand
GCGCATCTGGCCGTGGGTTTTGTTAGGAAAATTAATCCACAAACATCAGAGGTTTATGACCAAATAGGAGACAGAGGAATCCCATAATTTATTCACGAATAAAGGGAGAGGTAATGGGACATTTCCATGGGGTCTCTCAAATTGATAGAGGGCTAAGCCTCTTTTATCCCAATTTCCCGGCCGCATTTCCCTCTCTCTTTCCACATTGGCCGAGGTACTTGGGAGGTACAAACTTCCCGAAATGCAAACCCCCTTTAAAATACATTCCCCATTTCTTCTTTTTCTTCTGTTTCTGCCCTTGTAGTTCATTAACATAGTCCGGGGTCAGTCAATCCGTGGAATTCCTGTGAAAATCCTTCCCATTGTTTCTTCCTTCTCCCAGTATCGGTTTTATCTTACCCACAGAGTCACAATTTGTCATAAAGACACTCCCTTCTCATTCCTTTCATCTTTCATTCCGTTTCTCGAAATCAAATTCCAGGTGACTCAACCTGAGGGGAAAACCACCCACACTCCACTTGGCTGGAACGGGATTGAATTTATCTCCACAGCCAAAACACTCGGTTTTGGTTTGAAAATAGGGATTGAATTTATCTCCACAGCTGAAGCTCTCGGTTTTGGTTGGAAGGTGGGGATTGAATTTATCTCCAGGACCAAAACACTCAGTTTTGGTTGGAAAGCCGGGATTGAATTTATCTCCACAGCCAAAGTACTCAATTTTGGCTGGAAAGTGGGGATTGAATTTATCTCCACGACCAAAACACTCAGTTTTGGTTGGAAAGAGGCAATTGAATTTATCTCCATGGCCAAAGCACTTGGTTTTGAATTTATTTCCACGGCCAAAACACTCAGTTTTGGTTGGAAAGTGGGGACTCAATTTATTACCACAGCTAAAACACTCGCTTTGGGTTGGAAAGGAGGATTGAATTTATTTCCACAACCAAAACACTCAGTTTTGGTTGCAAAGCAGAGATTGAATTTATCTTCATGGCCAAAGCACTCAGTTTTGGTTGGAAAGNAAAAGGTTGTGTGGGATCCTTTTCCCTGAAAGATTTGCGGTGTGATTTCCCCTAAATCCAGTGGTAACCGATAGAGGAGATTCAGGAGGAAGGGCTGGGTTGGGGTGACACTGCTGTCCCCAGCAGCAGTGCGCATCTGGCCGTGGGTTTTGTTAGGAAAATTAATCCACAAACATCAGAGGTTTATGACCAAATAGGAGACAGAGGAATCCCATAATTTATTCAAGAATAAAGGGAGAGGTAATGGGACATTTCCATGGTGTCTCTCAAATTGATAGAGGGCAAAGCCTCTTTTATCCCAATTTCTCAGCCGCATTTCCCTCTCTCTTTCCCCACTGGCCGAGGTACTTGGGAGGTACAAACTTCTCAAAATGCCGAATGCAAACCCCCTTTAAAATACATTCCCCATTTCTTCTTTTTCTTCTATTTCTGCCCCTGTAGTTCATTAACACAGTCTGGGGTCAGTCAATCCGTGGAATTCCTGTGAAAATCCTTCCCATTGTTTCTTCCTTCTCCCAGTATCGGTCTTATCTGCAGAGTCACAATTTGTTCATAAAGACACTCCCTTCTCATTCCTTTCATCTTCCATTCCGTTTCTCTAAATCAAATTCCAGGTGACTCAACCTGAGGTGAAAACCACCCACCCTCCACTTGGCTGGAATGGGATTGAATTTATCTCCACGGCCAAAGCACTCGGTTTTGGTTTGAAAATAGGGATTGAATTTATCTCCACAGCCAAAGCACTTGGTTTTGAATTTATTTCCACGGCCAAAACACTCAGTTTTGGTTGGAAAGCAGAGATTGAATTTATTTCCACGGCCAAAACACTCAGTTTTGGTTGGAAAGCAGGGATTGAATTTATCTCCACGTCCAAAACACTCACTTTGGGTTGGAAAGCAGGGATTGAATTTATTTCCACAGCCAAAACACTCGGTTTGGTTGGAAAGCAGGGATTGAATTTATTTCCACAGCCAAAACACTCAGTTTTGGTTGGAAACTGGGGATTGAATTTATCTCCACGGCCAAAGCACTCAGTTTTGGTTGGAAAACAGGGATTGAATTTATTTCCACAGCCAAAACACTTGGTTTGGGTTTGAAAATAGGGATTGAATTTATCTCCATGGCCAAAACACTCGGTTTGGGTTGGAAAGCAGGGATTGAATTTATTTCCACGGCCAAAACACTCGGTTTTGGTTGCAAAGCAGAGATTGAATTTATCTTCATGGCCAAAGCACTCAGTTTTGGTTGGAAAGAAGCGATTGAATTTATCTCCAAAGCACTCAGTTTCAGAAAACTCCAGTGTGGTTTTGTCRAGGGCCCAGCTGGGAAATACCACAAGAAGTTCAAAGCCGGGTTTCATCCTGTAACTGGATCCTCAAGTTCACAAGTGCAAGAACCAACTGTGCCAACAGAGCAGAGACGCTGCTGCAGATAAAAACTCAGTTTTTGCTTCAAGCTTTCACCCCTCTGYTCAGTCTGACTTGTTATTTAATTTYTTTTTAGGTCCAAGGCATTTCCCAGCCCACTGCTCACTTGGGATGCTCTTAGGAACACGGATATTAATCCCAGTGTGACTCAAATGCCAACTTAATATTTGTTTCTTCTGTGCTTTGACAAAATAGTCTTCAGGTCAGACAGGCATGAAATGATAAATATTGAGCGCAGCTCTTCTGGGCAAAAAGTGCCACCTGCCAAAATCTTATCTCAAAACCACTTGGAAGTGTTTTATTTATTTATTTCTGTCACAAAACCTCATTTAATGGTGGAAGGCCAAAGGATTACAATTTTGAATCTGGGATTTTCTCCTGTCCTTGCTGAAATCTGCCCTTTCAAAGTAACATTGAGAGAATCCTTCTTGTGAACTGAAATAGCAGCTGCAAGGTTTTTCAACCATGACCATTTAAATGAGGTTTTGGGGTTTGTTTTTTTTTTTTTTTTTTTCTTTACGGTTTCATTCTCAGTTTCTGGAATCGGTTGAGGGCTCTGGTGAGGATAAAGTGTCCAAGGCCAGGCTGGACGGGGCTTGTAGGACTCTGGGACAGTGGAAGGTGTCCCTGCCCATAGCAGAAGTTGTAACAAGGTGAACTTTAAGGTCCCTTCCAACCTAAACCAATCCATGATTCTGTGATCTTTAATGGTATTTGACATATAAATTGATTTCTAATGGACAGAAACCCCACAAGACACAGACTAAATCCCAGGGTGAGGTGTGAACTCCCGGTGCTGATGCCATTGTCTGCTCAACATGGAATGTTGAGATATTTCTCAATAGGAGGGGACTGAGGGGTGATGGGCTTCTCTTTCAACCA